>NW_026267270.1:718463-723764 GCF_000697945.3 Frankliniella occidentalis | reverse complement strand
TCTATTTAGTGTCATTTGTTAGTTTAAGACATCCCTACAATTTCTAGGAGGAGAAAACTAAGAGCTGTAGCCACGATGGAAAATATTACAACTAGCACCAATCCAATGCACATAAGACTCTAAGGTTGAGGTTGAGGTTGAGCAGGTTCTGCATGGCGGCGAAAAGCGGCGCCGAGCGCTTGGGCGCCTCTAGGGCCGCGGCTACCCGCGGCATGTGCTGCCAGCAGGTTGTCGATGGACACGAGCCGCATAAGTGCGGGACGACTATGTAGGGGGTTCGGCGTCGTGGCGGGACCACGATGGCCTCACTGATGTCGACGACCACGACCCTGTTGTCGACCGGGGGGAGATGTTCGCTCACAACAAGACGGTGTTCGCGTGCCGCTAAGGCACTTGGTGGGGACGCGCGGCGGACGCGCGGCCTCGCGCGTCCTGGAGAGGCTCTCGCTGAGCGTCCTCACCAAGCACCCGGGCATCGTGAGCTACGCGATGAAGTTCCGATGCAACCTCAAACCGGAGTTGACGACCTTCGCTCCTGCACCCGCGGGTGGGCAGACCTATCCCCTGCCCCGGCCGCTCGAGCAGTCCACGGCGGGCCGGCTGGCAGCCTTGCCGAACCTCCGCGACAGCCTGGCGCCGGGGTGAGGGGATCGAGGCGATGGCCGCGTGTGAGTCGCTGAGGGACCTCGTGATCGTCGCCAGGACGCAGCTGATGGCCGCCGCAGGGGCGCCGCCGCAGGGGCGCCGCCGCGGACCTCTTCTACTGCGCCGGCCACCTGTGTGGAGCTGGTGTCGACCTGGACGACGCGGGCGCGGACGTCGCCCTGGCGCCGTCGCTGGCCGCGTGCGGAAGGTCGTCATCAAGCCCTGGGCGCGGCCCTTCCCGCGGCGCCCGCTCGTCGGCACCCTGCCGCACTCCGCCACCTGCAGGTGGTCGTGTAGCCCGCCGCGGGCTGGTGCTGGCCATCCGCCCCACCACGGCGCCCGCCCTGCGCACCGTCGACCTGGGCGCGCTGCGCAGCGTATGTGCGCGCACGCCTGGATCAACGGCAAGTCGGTCAGGGTCTTGACGGCGGCCAATCCCTATGCGAGCTGCTCCGCGGCAAACGTGTCGCGTGCCGTGCGCGGCGCTCGCTAACACGACCAGGCTGGAGCTGCTCTGCTCCACATGCCCGGCAACCGGCTGACGGCACAGGACACAGTCAGGTTGGACTGTCACCAATGTCGCCAATTGTTGGTGCTGCCATCACTACAAGTAAAGGAGTGACCTTTTTCGCTCCCAGGAGAGCGATATCAGTGAAGCCAATTTGACGACTCTTGGGAGAGCGATATTAATTACATCGCTCGTTTGCAATAACTTTTCGCGGCATTTTTGGTTACGAATAAGACTAATTTTGAGTCATTTTCGCAAACGTCGCTCGTTTAGGGTCGTTTCTGCGACATTTCATGTTACGAAGAAGACTCATGTTGAGTCATTTCGCAAAAATCGCTCTAACAGAGCGATGACGCCTATACGTCGCTCTATTCGGGAAAGAAAGGTCACTCTTCGTTTTACAGTGATGCCTCCAGGCTCCGAGCTCCTAGTGCATGCAGTGCTGCGCGTGCGAGAACCCAGCTCACGTTCCCCACAGTCTGCTGTTCGAAATGTGGAGGGTTCTTGGACGATCCCGAATTCAAATCAAGTACTCAAGTAGCTAAATTTTTTTTTGTCTTTTTTGTGTGGTGCATGAACGAACGCACCAGCTCGTCTAGCTCGATCATCTCGCCCGGTCTCGTATTGACTGTACTTTGCACTTGATGTTAGAGGTCCTGGTGGCTCTCGGTCCTTCCCCCTCCTCCTCCCTTCCCCAGCCAAACATTATCGCTCCGGCAGTCATACCGGCGGGCCCCTGCCGTGAAGGAGGCAGGCAACCCATGTGGCATAAGCCAGAGTGGTTGCGTACCTCCCAGGCGCGCGGCGCAGTTATACAAAGGTGCTGGTGGGAGAGGTGTATGTGTGTCGCTGCGCCAGCGCGGGCAGCACGTTCTCGGACTGGTCGAGCCTCGAGCTTCTGCAGCAAAGCAAAGAATCCCGTCTCCATGACGTGCAGCTTGTGGCCAGCCATGTTGAGCTTGTTGTAAGCTCGCGGAGCTCGGCGAAGGTGGGTGTCGATGCGTTGGCTAGGCGGTTGCCCTTGCCGGTGTTGTCCAGGATCAGGATGACGACGATGGCGAAGACCCCACTTCCCCTTCGGCGTCAACTTTGTGTGTCGTCAGAGACGGTGACGATGACTCGCCGACTCGTGATCGGGCCGGCTGAGGACTGAGGCCGCCGGTGAGTGCAGTGCTGGGCGTGGATGTATGGTGACCAGGACCTCCTGGTCCAGGTCACGCGTCGTGGCCGTCGTATCACGAACAACGGTTTCGGTGACATCCACGCCCAAGCGCCTGTTTTCCGACCAGGTTCGAGATCGAGCTGCAGCCTCCGCAGCCGGCCGAGGGCATCCTGCTTACGGATAGCCAAGCAAGGCGAACACGGCTGCTATCGGGCGCACGGTAAGAGTGAGCAGCACGGTGGACACGGTCGTGGCGTTCAACGCGTGGCACCTTGTGGTCTGCAGGCATGGGGGTCGCTGGGGTGGCGATCAGTCACGATGACGGCACGGTAGCCAAAGCACCAGCATTAGGCACAGCGCGTCCCGGTGGAGACCGATAGCGGCGGACGTGCGGCATGTAGCGTGCCTTGACTGCTGCAGGGCGTACAGCCTCTTCGCCTGGTGATAACGGCGACGATACCTGATGTGCGATGCCCTCCCTCCCCCGCGCTCTGCCGCTCCTCGCTCCCTAGACCTTCCTGCGTGGGTCTCTCGGCATGTAGTTGGTTGCCTAACCACCCCGGCGGCGTGCGGTGAGTTTGATGGGTTGCCTATTCAGAAGGCGTCCTTAGATGTTCGGCGAGGCAGGCGATGCGGTCACATCGTCCAAGTTGATATACGCTTCCCCTGAGGCTCGTGCTTTGGACGACTACAGTCGTGGCTCCCCTCCTCTGCCGCCGGTTCAGCGTGAGGCACTGGGACTCCTACCTCCGCCGTATAATGTATTTCGGCTAACGGAGGAAGAAGAGCGGGTAGAACATAAACGTTTCCGATTGGTCCAAAGATTCCCGCCTCTACGTCACACCGATAGAGGGGGTAGAGGCTCGACCAATCAGGAATCTTTATGTTCTACCCGCTCTTCTTCTGCCTCTGTTAACCGAAGTAC
Organism: Frankliniella occidentalis; assembly: GCF_000697945.3. Classification (NCBI taxonomy): domain Eukaryota; kingdom Metazoa; phylum Arthropoda; class Insecta; order Thysanoptera; family Thripidae; genus Frankliniella; species Frankliniella occidentalis. Next base: position 720,524 of record NW_026267270.1, on the reverse strand, counting down.
ACTGCAGCTGGCTACCACCATGACGGGCGCGCAACACGCAGGCGTCCTTTCCGTGCACGCCCCCCCCCCCCCCAATCCACCGTTTACCGCCAAGTTCATCTTCGGCACCGACACCCGTCGCTCCCAGAGATTGTCAACGCACGGGCTGTCGGGCTGGCTCACCCGCCGCCAGCCAGCCGCCAGCGCCAAGCCGCTTTCGAACGCTTTCGAGCGGGCCGAGCCCGATCGAAAGTGCTTCGGGAAGGCAAGCGGACTGCCAGCCCGTGCGTTGGCGATCTCTGGTCTCTCCTCGCCGCCCCTTACGGCTGCTCTGGGAGGTGGGTGGAACAAGTTCCCTCACGCTGCGGACACCGAGGCCCCACCCCTGCCGTGACGCCCAACAGCGGGTGGATGGGCAACCAGCCCGCACGCCTGCGCGGGGTACTCTGCGCTGCCTAACAATTGGGAGGCAGGCGCGCTGTGCGAACCTTACGAATATGTGGCATGTAGCCCATTTCTTCGTCGCCCCATCTTCGTATGGGCTGATTTGAACGAAACGATATCCGTTAAATGGTTCCGTTCAGATGGGCTGTCTCTGAAGAGCCTGTTGAATAAAGGGGGAACAACTACAACAGGGCAATGTAATGACTATATGCATCTGTAATTCAACAGTTTGGCAAGCAAGCTTTTTATTTTATTGGTGCTGTGCAGAACAGAATGTGGAAGCAGGCAGGGAGCGAGATAAGCGACTGCCACCGGACGGTGCGATTGCTATGGCAGGGCTGGGCAGGCTCGGCGAGGGACGCAGCAGAGGCAGGAGCAGTGAAAGAGCAGCGGCCACTCAGCGCTCACATATGTAACATGAAACAAAACAGAAAAACAAAAGATCAGGACCATGACAGGAACCGGAAGAAAGCCAGTCACAGAAATGCTGGGGAACACGGGCAATCGCGATCAATATCATCAATCATACGCAAACACGATAGGTACGCGAGCACTTCATAACACTACTTAACGCGCAGCAGCCAATATTTGGCTCATTCGAAATAGAACCGACGGTGATTATACTCATGTACACGCACACGTTACGTCGAGAGCGGGGTGCGCTCGCGACGAGGGCGACGATACACAGTTCTTGAACCACACGCATGGAAGAGGGCCTCAACCGCAAGCCTGCGAGCCTCACGCCATCAGGTTCTTGCCTAGGTCGGGTATGTTGACAGCAACTAACACAACTAACACACACAGACACTCTTTATCTCTATTTGGCACATACGCCCACCCAAAGTATACGGCAGCGACTATCCAGTAAGCCAACGCGCCGGAAGAATCACGCATAGGCACACCAGCTAATCATCGCTGAGACTGAACACTCACGGTACGTTTGTAAGGGTAATCCCCCCCCCCCCCCACGTATAGGGCTTAAATGGCCGATCATCCATACCTCCGAGGAACGGGGCAGCTTTAGTCCTGTGACGCTCGGTGTGGCGAAGGGTGTGGTGCTCTGCGATTAGAAGTAAAGCAATTGTGTTATGCATATAAAAGTGTGTGACAGCCATGTAATTCACATTAGTGTGTGACTTATTATATTGACAAATGTAGACGTGTCCGGCACAGAGGAGTCTGGTTGTCACCGACTCTCTTGCGTATGACATTATGGAACGCACTTTCAATTGTTCGAACGTCACGCATTTCTGTTTTATAGAGTATGCAGATCACATGCACTGCGGCAGCCATGGCCCGCCGCCCCGTGCCCCCCGAGATGGGTGGGCGTGGGCACCTAGTGTGGCCCTCCCCACCAGGGCACCGACGCAGTGGGCACCTTGCAGAGACGTAGTACACGCACACGCACACACACGGGCACGAGCACCACCACGTCAAGCGGCGCGATGAGCACGGTCGTGATCAACGAGGTTATGCACGGGAAGGATCGACGATGATCGCAAACACAGTCCCCTCTGTATGAAACCCACCACATACAAAACGTTTCGCACCAATCTTTATGCGCGCTCAAGGTAGGCCACCGGTTCCACACAGATGCTTGGCAGGTTGGCCTACTCCGAGCTTAGCAGGCGGTTTCAC
>NW_026267270.1:702330-715123 GCF_000697945.3 Frankliniella occidentalis | reverse complement strand
AAAAAATCTGTTGTGGCCGAGTCAATGGGTTCATTGTAGGCAAAACAGGCAATGTCGGAGGCAAACGAATGCGTTCGACATCGAGATTAGTCCTTGAAGGACCCACCTACCGAATTTGGATTTTTTTGGTGCACGGGTTTTTGAGAAACAATGTGAGAAGTCGTCCGGTGCAAGGCGTTGCGAGCGCCGCGCGGAGCCCGCCAGCGCGATGGACGGCCGGGACTTTAGCCTCCTCTTAAGTCAGTCTGTTGCCGAGAGCGGCCACCGATCCTTTGCCCCGCAGGTAGGAACCGTCAGTCGGGGCGGCCGATAAATGACTACCTGCACCTACCTTCCCGGGGATTACGGGACGGGAAACCACAGCTTTTTGCTGACCCTTGACCCAGGCGAGACATGGTATTTATACCTGCTTCGAAGATATAAGGCGCGGGGCACCTGAGCAAGTGCAACGAAAAGGGAAGGGGGGTTGGTAGAGGATCGCTCCGTCAGCAGCAGGGTGGCGCGGTGGCTTAGAGTGACCCACACGAAACGCCAAGCAGCCCATTGATAACGGCACCCGCCCCCATGAGGTGTCTTCACATGTGGGCCATCTTCTCATTCGTTAACGCGGTGCACCATGGATGGCTCATGTAGTGATTGTTTAGGACATGAACCTGATATAAATCGAATCAAACAGCAGGACCAACTATGGTTTATAGACCGACGCTTAGGTCTGTGCAGTCTACAGCAGACACTGTATTTACGTCAACGTCCCAGTACGACTAGGTAGATGTACGCCAGACCACGTCTCGCGTAACAGGCTTCGCGATATCTCACGAAACACTGTTACGCTGCTACGCTCCTGGCATACATCTACATAGGCCTGCGGCGCTGACACTCAAATCGGGCAAAGGGCACAGTCGTAAATAGGCCTTCGCCCCAAAAGTCACTAATTTTGTTCCTTGGGGTTTCAGTTTGATTAGTTACCCCACCGGGAATCATCAAAGATCTAAGAGTAAACATTAAAATGTTTTGGGGTCATTTGCGTGTGGAAAACGCCCTCTGGCGCCCAAACGGTTTGAGATAGAGCCAAACGGACAAAATTTTGGCCCATAGGGTTCTACTTTGACGAGATACCTCTAAGAAAGATGTAAAAAAAATCTGTTTTAAAAGAAGTGTTTTGGGCTTTTTGATTTTGATTATTTTGACAGTCAATTCTTGAGCCAGAGGGCTCAAAATCAATACAGTTCTTCCTTTTTATGATAGAAAGGTTCAAAAAAATTGTAGCATTCTACCTCAAACCGTTCTCGAGTTATCGTGCGAACAGACAGACAGACAGACAAACAAACAGACAGACGCGAAACTTTTTGATCATCACTGGAGTAATAGGCTTCGCTATCGCTCAGCCAACAATGTGTTCAGTGGCACGGTGTAATTGTGAAATATAACAACAAATGAAGCTTTCAAAACGAAGTGTCTGGTGCACACGACGCGACACAACCGCGCTGTGGCAACTGGCGAACACAGGAGAGAAGTAGCAGGGCGAGGTTTGGGTAACTCAGTGCGCGGCAGGCGAGGTGAACTTAAAAGAAATCGGCCCTATACCTGGTGGCCCAAGCAAGCGAGGCCTGGAGAGAGAGGAGAGGGGGTAGCCACCGAGGTCTAGCGCGGGGAGCGAGAGCCGGAGAAGGGGAGGGGAGGGGGCCGACCGAAGGCCCGACGCTTGCCGAAGCCATGGCCTTGGAAGCGGGCGGGCGGGTGGGCCGCCGGTCAGTGACCCCACGCACCTCTCGGCCTCGGCTTAACGCTCGCCAGCAGTCACAACACAACAGTCCTTGCGTTGCGCTTAGGCGAGGCGGACACCCTGTGCTGTGCGCGAGTGCAAGTCCGTGCGGCCCCGGACGGCGTGAAGTGGAGTCGCGAGTTAAGTGAAGTGCGAAGGAATAATTTTAAGAGGGGAAGTGAAAGTGACTAAGTGAAAGTGTGTTTGTGATGGACGGAGAGGAAGAGAACGTTGACGAGGGGGGAGGAGACGTGCTCTTCCTCACAAAGCACGAGAGTGGGATTCGTGAAAACAACAAAAAAAATGACAGAATGTTCCGTGATAACCTTGGGTACGTCTACAATCAGTACGGCAAACACCCTGATGGCCACACGATATACCTGCGGTGCAGGATCGGCACTTGGCTGGCACCCGGAAAGGACAAACGGGGAGTCTTTACATTAAGCAGACCTCACTGTTGCACACTAGACCAGCGGAAGCTAGAACTCGAAATGATGAAGCAAGAAATGAAGAAAGAAGCCAAGGCGAGCGGGAAGGTGGAGAAATCTTTCCGCGCTGTGGAAGCAAAACCAGCGTAAGTAGAAAGATTTCCTTGTTTCAGTGGTGTACTGTAAGAGAGCGTGAGCGTTCAATCCCAAAAAAGCGTGTTCTTGAGTGAAGTAAATATGCTCGGCTGAACTGAGAAAATTGTCTTGTCCCAATGCAAATTGCATTGGTGCAAAAGAAAATTGCCTTGCCCTGAGGCAACTGTTCTTGAGAAATCAGGGGTCAAGAACATGCTTTCCTGGGTGTTCACGTGAGATGAGGGCTCACGTGAGCAATGAGCGGCGTCATATACTGAACAAAATGACTTCAAATTGAAAATGTTTTTGAAGGATTACACTCTCCTTACTCTTTCCTCCCTGAATATGTGTGGGTTTGTCAATTTTCGCGTCATTTTTCCTCTCACCTTGCCGCTCATCTCACGTGAAAAGCGCACGCGTGCTTAACTTTACATGCCCAATGTTGTCGTGGCGTGTAAATTGCACCGAAGCTTCCCCCAAAAATAACAAGTGCCTAGTGAGGAAAAGTTGACTCCTTGACGGCCATCATTCCCGAAAAAAACTCGTGAAAATTCAATTCTGTTTCGCTTGACCCGTGGCCGTCGTTTCTCTTTCCCTCTCTCTGCTTTCATGCGCCGGACCCTCAGCCCTTAATCTTCTTAGCAGGTAGCGAGGCATTAGTACCCCGGCCCCGCGCACTTCATACCGCGTCCGCTTGTTTACACGCCGGACCCTCGGCCCTTAATTCTCTTAGCAGGTAGCGAGGCATTAGTACCCCGGCCCCGCGTACGGCGTATGGTCGTTTGAGGCACTAATCCCCCAGGTCAGAAGGGTCGAGTGTCGATTGCGGCGGGGCCGAGGCGCGGATTGTCGATTGAGGCACGAGCGGGGGAATCCGAGGGAGAAAAGAGACATTTCCCTCCGCACTCCGTGCGGCAGTGGCGCGGCGCCGGTGGATGGTCGTTTGCGGAGCGACAGCGGAGTGCATCGCTTCACTGAAAGAATAGAGCTTATTCCCTGCATTATTATTAGGTTTGTTAGTAAAGGTTTGCTTCGTTTTACATTTTGATACCGCGAAGGTAATGTATGACACGTTTCTTTAGAAAACATCTATAGAACATCGGTCTTACTCAGAAAGCCTAGGATCCATGCCAAAGCGTTGCGCGGAGCGATAGCGGAGTGCAACGCTTCACTGACAGTACCATTACTGATTTTCTGTATTAAATTAGGTTTGTTAGTTTAGGTTTGCTTCCTTTTATTTAAAAGCAAATCGGAGTACAACTCTGTATTGGCAGTATTGTTACTGAATTTCTTTATTAAATTAGGTAATATTAATTTAGGTTTGCTCGGCCTTAGCCGGTGCCAGTTCTCCCGCACCTCTCTGCCGGTGGGTCCGTCGGCCGTCGGCTGATCGCCATGCGGCGTGAAGGGGGAAATATCTCTTTCTTCCCTCGGCTTTCCCCGCGCGCGCCTCAATCGACAAGCCGCGCCTCGGCCCCGCCGCAATCGACACTCGACCCTTCTGACCTGGGGGATTAGTGCCTCAAACGACATACAACCCCGCGTACTTCATCGCGCGTCCGCTTGTGCACACTGTAATTTCAAAGGCGTACCAGGAGAGGGCGACAAAGGTGTATGCTACAGAAAACAGTGCGACTTGAGTCGCACTCTGGGCGGCGTATACCTTTGTCGCACTCTCACCCTACTGTACGACTACAACGAGACCGAAGCAAGCCGTTTAGGGACGGACCGAGTAGGCGTTAGGGTTGCAGCCCAGTTCTGGTCTGGGGGACCTTAGGGTCAAAAGGGAGTTCAAGGAATGCCACGGCCAGCGGGGAACGCGGCGCATACGAGCGTAAGGAGAAACCGGAAGAATAATAAAACGGTTTATTCATAAGGTGACATAGAAAGTGAAGAATGTGGCGCAACGGCTGAAAAACGCGGAAGAGCAGCGGCGCACGGACGACGTCACGCAGCACCCGACGCGGAGGAAGCGGCGACCAGGGGGCTGTGCGCACACACTGAGGAGCTATGTACTTTTTTTTGTACATATGCTACGCACTTTATAGATTGTACGTAATTGCGTACTAAATCATGCGTACTTATGTAGGATTTATTTTACGTAGAGTCCTACGTATAAATTTGTCTGTACTTACACATAAATTAGTGTACGTACCATACGCACAATTCCATTCCCACTAATGATGTGCGTAGTTACGCACAATAAATTATGAAAGCACAAATTTAGTGCGTAGCTTACGCACAATTAATGGTACAAGCACATTTTTTTTTGCGTAGCTTACGCACAACAAAATCAGCTTTGATAACAAATTTTCCAAACTGTGTTAGCATTAATCTCAATGAATGATTTGATAGAGCTGTGAGATGTGGGAGGACATTTTCGCTTCATACTAGATAGTATTTGTTTCATTGCACTGTCTACTCATCTAAGTTATGGCACATGTGAGTGATTGCTACTGAAGGTGTCACATTCTGAGACATTCATGAGTCCAAGATTTATGTGACCAAGTCTCAATTCGCATACAGTAAAGCACCATCCTATCTAGGCTTTTCCTGTGTTTATACATCACACATACCTTGCAAAGTAATGTGTAATCACAACCTGGACAAGCGGCGATGTTTTCTTACTTTCCGAGAGGAGATGGAAATGTCTCTCTTTCCCCAAAACACATGTCTGATAGAAGTCAAACCAAGCAGTTGAAGGTTAGGGTTAGGGTAGTGTTTACCATCACAGACAATCAGTTATAATTGTATAAGCTTTCGAGACAGACAGAAAGAAAAAGAGCACACACAACATACCGAATATCCACGAAAAAAAAATAAACGACTGCGACCTGTTACAGCTCTTTGTCTACCCGAACGCATCTGCTGAAAGTGCTCTTACAATACGGCGATAAAACAAAACTATTTCGCGACCACACGATACTGTCTGTCATTAGTCATTAGAGTGAGAACAACTGCTTTGGATTTGGAGACCGATGACGCGTTGTTCACAGCAGCTCAGCTACGCCACTAGCTCAGCTTAGCTAGCTAGCCAGCTAGCTAGCTAGCTTCGGTATGTTGACACCCCTGTTGTTAGTGTTGTTGTTGTTGTTATTATTTTTATTGAGACCTGAGAAGCACCTGAGATTTTCTTGTCTCGTTCTCTCGTGCTGTGTGTATCACGGTTTTGGTAACATTTTACTGATCGTTCAAATCATTATTAAAATCGCATAGCTGTACCTGTCCGACTCGTTCTTGCTCGGTGCAATGTTTCTCTAGGTGAGAGAACTTAACCTAACAATTTGCTCCAAGCTTCTTTCGTATAAGTTTTATATGCTTCGCTTGTGCGACCCCCCGCTGCCTCTGTTTGCACCTTATATCAGATTTTCTCTCATCTGTTTATCGTGTAAACTATGAATACCCCCCCCCCCCTTTTCTATCTCCTGACCAGCTTACTAGCTTACTTTTGTGATAGCATTTTGTAGTTGTTTGTTTTCAACTGTTATTTATATTGTGTTGACTGTTTCAGGTGTGTATTCAGCACTATCCGTAATACCATGAAGGAGAGTTAGTGCCCTTTTTTGGACTGAATCATGGGTCTAGTTTGCTCTCTGCCTTGAGCTACTGCAGGTTAGCTACTGACATTTATTGATGTCTTTAATTAAATCCAATTTTGCAATTGTAGATTGAATTTTGATCTGATTCTGTTCGCTGTTTTGCATTGCAGATTGTTCTGAGGTATAGTAGTTGTTTTCTGTGACTTTTACAGGTCCGGTCAACACTTCACTCATGGTGTTTGATTCGCTCAGAGGCAACTGTCAGGAAGGAGCCTTTAAATACAAAAGATTTCAGTTAGCTGGAGGTGGGTGCAATGAGTCTTCTCTTGATTTCAAATTGATTGTTGTATTTTTAATTTGCTATTGTATTTTTGATTCAGCTCCCAATTGCGGAACCGTGTTTGAACTACAAGTGAACTACATCTTTTGATCAACTATATCTCTCGAGCTGTGTTGTGCAAACATCCTGCTTGCCCGTTGATTTGAGATCCATAGAGTAGTACTAAAATTTTTATAATTGTAAGTAGTCTGTTAGACAACTATCACAAATTGTTATTTTTGGTGGCATTCTGTGTTTTTAGTACTAAGAGTTTTCTAAAATGCTTGAATCAACTTTGTGAAAGCCTTTGTTTAAAAGTAATGTTAACATGTGTTTGTGCTGCAATTTGTTGTCTGATCCAGTCGTCCTTGTTAAGAACAGCTAATTGATAAATATAGATCACCCACTATTTTGGTTTACTTGAATTCTCTTAAATAGGATCGTCCAGAAAGTATGTCCGTTTTTCTCAGATTCATTCATTATTAAATTATGATCGATTTAGTCTCGGTGAGACCGAAGTCTGGTTTCATTGGCAGACAGGTATACTTCAGGACGTGCTGGCCCAGAGGTTTTATTTGTTGTTGTTTTTTTTTGGGGGGGGGGAAGACGGGCAAGGCTTCTGCTCATTTAAAATCGGCCCTCAGCGCCCCCAACCCAGCCGACCATGGTGAAAGGTCGACTGTCACGACTTGGGCGCGGTGGGCGGTCATAGTCAGCTCTCGTCGCCTCTCCTCGGTGACGACGGGCACGTACACAGGGACGCCGCTGACGGACAGGTCGACCGGCTGCAGTCCGCACGCTGAAGCAGCTGCTCGAAGCTCGCTCCCCCGAAACCAGCGGCCCCACCCTATTCGCGGTGGTCACCTCGCCAGCCGGTTGTACTCGTGGTCAGGCTCGTCACGACGGCTTGCAAGCCACATAAGAAACAGGCGGCGCTCCGAGCTTTGCCCCAGTGGTCACGGCGTAAAGAACGAGAGAGGCAGCGCGTCGCCGCTGACGCCGCGGACAGGCTCGCTGGCTAGCTGCGCAGCTCGTGGAGCAGCCGCCTAGGATCACCGTTGCCCGAGGCGACGCGATAGCTGCCAACGTCGTCGCTAAAGTCCGCGGCCCAAGAGGGTCAACCTTGCTTATGTGCAGGACTGTCAAACTGGACGGGCTCGTAGGGGGCGCCATCCCGGCCGTGAACACCCCCTGCTGCAGCGCGCCCCTGCCCGCCCCGCCCGAGCCCGTCGCCATCCCGGCCGTGAACACCCTCTGCTGCAGCGCGCCCCTGCCCCCCCCGCCCGAGCCCGTCGCCATCCCGGTCGTGAACACGAAAACCCCCTGCTGCAGCGCGCCCCGCGCCCCTGCCCGAGATCGTCGCCATCCCGGCCGTGAACACCCCCTGCTGCAGCGCGCCCCTGCCCGCCCCGCCCGAGCCCGTCGCCATCCTGGCCGTGAACACCCCCTGCTGCAGCGCGCCCCGCGCCCCTGCCCGACCTGCCCGAGATCGTCGCCATCCCGGCCGTGAACACCCTCTGCTGCAGCGCGCCCCTGCCCGCCCCGCCCGAGCCCGTCGCCATCCCGGTCGTGAACACGAACACCCCCTGCTGCAGCGCGCTCCGCGCCCCTGCCCGCCCTGCCCGAGATCGTCGTCATCCCGGCCGTGAACGCCCTCTGCTGCAGCGCGCCCTCGCCCAGCCACACTTGCACACTTGCACACTTGCAGGAGAGGTTGCCTACCTCCAGGCGCGAGAGTTGGTGCAGGTGGCCTACCTGTCAGGCGTTCCCCGTTACAACTGTAACAACACGAACGCCTCCCGCTGCAGCTAGAGTCCGCTGCAGCGCCCCTGCCCAGCTCAAACTCGTCACCATCCTGGTCGCGAACACGAACAGCGCTTGCTGCAGCGCGTCCCCGCACGCCCAGATCGAGTTCGTCGCCATCCCGGCCGTGAACACGAACAGCCCCTGCTGCCAGTGCGCGCGCACACCAGAAATCTACCGACGTCTGTTTTACTAAGGGTCGTGGCAATTGTAGAGCGGCCCTTGGCTGCGACTATGTGGCTTTTGGGGAATGCCATACTTAGACGTGCGACTTCTTCCAAATTGATCAACGGCACGATTTGAATGAAAAAGAAATCATTATTTTGTGGAGATACTTTTTCAATTTTCAAAGCTAATGAATTTTACCTTCGCTAATTATCTGGTTAGGTAGACTGGTAAAGCCAAAGCCGCGATGTCAATTTAAATTTTTGAATCAGTCAACTAACAACTACTGAGGTCAAGCGAACCCAGTCAACAGAAAACCATCAACGTGATGTCGTATAATTAATTCGAAATCGGATTTCCCTTTTTCGTATAACAATAATAGAACAAACATTGTTTGTCGGTGCCATACATATTTTAAATCATTAAGTGTAATCTACCATTTGGACTTGAATGTGACTAGAGTAGTTCAAAGAACATCACCGCGCGCCAGCGCCACTTTTTTTCTGAACCGTTGTGCACCGTCGTGCTGTCGCTGCCGTTGCGTTAAGTCAGAGTTTTCAACACAGGCCGCAGAATGAGTGATTTCCGAAGCTTCCTTCTGGAAAGAAAGGTCCCAGAACGTGTCGTAGCAAGCCTGATATGTGAGTGCGTTTGGTGTTTCATTAATAATTCTCCGAGGTGTTGTGCGCTTTATTTGCTCGAGTTGTACAATGTGCGGTTCTGCCATTTGTCCGTTACAAAACTCAGTTTAAGCCAGAAACCGTTCGTTTGCTTGTGCCGAGTACAAGGCCATAGCTCACTTTTTCGGAAAGATTTATTCTAGTCTTGAAATAAATGTTATTTTAAGGTTTTTTGTTTTTTTTTGCTTAAACGCATGTAAGTTTTTCAATACTTTCAAAAAAAATAAACTCCTCGGCGCGGCGCCGCCATGCGCGCTCTTGCCAGACGAACGAACCCCTTTTTTTGACAACATTTTGTCATTTTACAGTTGAAGGCTATGATAACTTTGACAGTTTCTCAAAATTAACATTGAACTACTTGAGACTGTTACAATTTAAGTTGGCTGACATCCAAATTTTGGTACCAGTAATTGAAGAAGTGCAGGTTCAACTTTTAAAATTTCCTTTCTATATACTTGCATGGATCTTATCAGTAAATATCAGTAAATTTATATTGTCCAATTGACACTGCTGCCCCTAGAAATGTCCCATGATGTTGCCTGCTGCTGCTGATTCCACCCCCCTGCATCTTCGTGACAGACCTCATCCATTTTCTTTAAGCTTCAAACGAAGTACAGGTCAAATCACTCCAGTCCATCAGGAATCTGAAAACGATGTAAGTTCTCATATATTTGGACCATATTTCTCTCTATTTTTCTCTTCAAGTGTGTGTTTTTCTCACATTTCGTCTGCTTTGTCAGGGATCTACTGGTTCAGACGACAGTTCGAGTTCTAGTATGTTTTCCCTCAATTCATCCGACCCGGATAAAAAAAAGAGAAGAAAAGTTTACCGTCACAGATCCCACGACCACTCCAGGCAAGGCCAGGCACAACACTCTTCACCAGCACACTGCTCCTCACCAGATCCATCTTTGGTTTGCATTTTTCAACTCTTCATGTTATTATTGAATAATCCCTGTCTCCTTGAATATTTACATTCTGTTTTCTGTAGGGAACTGTTGCTGGTGCACATTCAGCAGCACCCTGCTCATCCACACCACATTCTTCTTTGGTTTGCATTTTTCAACTCTTTAGATTTTTATCATTGAACCCCCGTCTCCTTCTTGAATGTTTAAGTTCTGTTTTGTGTGTATAGGGAGCTGCTGCTAGTCTTCGAGTGTCGGCGGCAAGTCGGGTTGGAAATGTTGGAAATGATGAGACATCTGGGTGGATACCTCCACAAAATATCACTACAGTGCCCCGCAGTAACCCTCCAAGTACTTCACAATCACAATCTAATTTGGCTCCACAAAATATCACTCCAGTGCGCCGCAGTAACCCTGGTCCAAGTACTTCACAATCACAATCTAATTTGGTTTGTATATTTCTGCCTGCATTTTGTTACTAAACCAGGGACCCTTTGTTATTCTTTTATTACTCTGGTTGTGCTGTCTTTTACACATTGCTTTGCTTTGCATTAATTTCCCAAGTATCGCCTCTGAAAACTTTATACATATCGTATGTGTCTAATTTTCTATTTTTCTCTTGGTGTGTAGGAAGGAGAGTCTATTGAAGGAGTACCCTCATCAGGTGGATCTTTTGAACACCTAAAACCTGAATTACCCAAAGTATGTACATACTTTGATACTTAATTAATAAACAGCAAGAAGGAAAAAGAGATTTTTCTGTTCTATTTGCTATCTGTACATATTTCATCTCTTAATATTTCAAAGCCTAAAATGTTTTTATTTTTTGTTGCAGTTTCACATTACCCAAATATTAAAAGACAGAATGGAACCAAAAGACTCTTCATGGGAGGTATTCCAAAAGCTTCAAAAAGACAAGTTTTTGCCAGTGCAAAAGGAAAGGAAGCTTGTGATGAGATGTCTCACCCGCTACCTCTATTCTCTTCATGGAAGGTATTTACAAAAGCTGTCCTTTAAATGATTGCATTGAGCTAAGTTTCTTGTGTACACTTCATTCTTACATCAACAATTAAAAATTCCTTTTCAGTAACCCAACAGCTCTTACTACCAGTGAAAAAGAAGGAATGGCAAAGTCCTTTATTCTCGAATATCCCAAGTATGCTGGCAAGCACACAACTGACAGCTTGCCTTGGGTACAGTTACTGGAAATATTTTCTGTATCAAATGTATAAACAGGTTTTCATTTTTGGTTTAGCCTAGTTAAATTATAATTTCTACTTTACTCTATTTCAGGATCATGTTTACTGCAAAAGCAAAAATACTGGTTGGATAGCGAATTCTTCATGATCTATCCAAAACACTAATAGGGCCCGACGTAGCAAGAAAAGGAAAACCTCTGAAACCCCTGAAGAGAATATTAATAATCCTAATGATCTAGATTCAGATGAGGTAATTTCAATTTCTTGGGTATTGTCATTATGTTGTAGAAATATGTTGTGCTACATTTTGGGCAATCATTCCAGATTGAAAATATGAGGCTTCTGGTCGCTGGTTCATCTGAAAAACATGACATCATGGAGGGAATGAAGAACTCTTTTCAAAGGAGGCAGGAGGCCAGGGTCAATGGAACTGCTGACTGCACAACTTTTCTACAGCTTTATCCCCACCTGATGTCCTATGATGGAGAAATGGTAATGATTTGCTGCCTTCAACCATCATTTTACATCATAAACATTTTAACCTGGTGCAAAACTTATCTTTTGACATTTTCAGCTAAGGCTTGAGTTCAAAAGAATGAGACCAGACAGTAAAGACGTATGCAGAACTTTTTTGCCGCTGCAGACTAAGATTCTGAGACTTGCTCTCAAATATCCCTTTACTTTGGAACATGAAAATGGTAAGAATAAAGTATTTACTACCGCTATTAACCTATTGCAAAGAATTAAAAGGAAGTCCTTATCAAATCTTGTTGCACGCTTTTTTTTTCCCACAGAGACTTTTCGAGCACTGATGTTGCTATCCCAACATTTGCCACATGATGTGCCCCGCCGAGCTGATAGGGATGTCGCTTCAACTTGTCCCAAGCAAGGAGATATTATTAATTTTATATCGGTATTTAATTCAATTCTGATCTGTTCTTATTTATTTTTCTAAATAACTGTTTAGTTTTTAACTTAATTTATGATTTTTTTCAGAGTAATGAAGATATTGATGGTTTTATTGAGCAGAAGAGAGATGATTCAGGCAAACCTATCCAACCATACCTGCTGGCTGTTGTAAGCGCTGTTACGAAAAAGATCCAAAAGTATTTTCTTGTGGTGAATGACCAGAGGACCCAGCTGCTCAACTGCCAACCAATCCGAGCTATTGAACATTTGATGGCATCATATTTTGTTTTTGATTTAGAATACCCTTTTGGGTGGAGGAACACATTGCACTGCATTGCATCATGCTTCCTTGAAGTTTTTGAACACACTCCACCAGGACAGCGAAAAGATGGTGTCACTCCCAGTGAAAAAGAGCTGATGTTGATATTGGAAAACATGACTGCTGCTTGAAGAGATGAAGAGAATTTGACTATTTTTTTTCAACAGATCTTATTTCTTTACGTATTTGAAATATTTGTGATACCTGACTGTGTTACCAATGATTATTTATTTATATTATGGGGAAACTTCCGGAGGACCCCCCCACCGGAGGACCCCCCCTTAATATTTTATAATTTTTTAATAATATTTCCAATTAAATATTAAAAAATAGTAAAATATTAAAAAATATTATAAAATATTGTAATTTCTAGTTTGGTGTGCCGAGGAATTTTTCATACTGCTTCCGACGACGCGTTCGGCTGCTCCGGCGGCTCCCGCGACTCCGCGGAGAAGTTTGAAAATTAAACATGGCGGCAAGCAACAAATCCGTCTACTGCAGTGTATGAAATTTTAAGAATTAATAATTACTCCCTTCCTGCGCTGCGCTCCTTGTTGTCAACCGACGTGATCCTACTTGCTGGGCATGGCAAGAGCATTTGAATCGAAGCATCAGCTGTAAATTAATTTT
>NW_026267270.1:697842-701181 GCF_000697945.3 Frankliniella occidentalis | reverse complement strand
TTTTTCAAGTCATATGTATTATGGTTTTGTTTATATTGTGAGCCAACAAATAAGTTGATATTTCTCAAGTCATATGTATAATTATTTTCTAACAACTGTTCAGTTGCTCTGTAAATTCAGAGCGTTTCATCCGTTTCTTTCCTTTCTGAGGGGTACTTTTGTTCATTTAAAGTAGTGTCTTTTCTTTGTTTGCCTTTTGGCTTCTTTTCAACTTTAAAGTTCCCTGTTAGCTCTAAAGACCACTTATTTCACGAACATATTATTTGTCTTTCTGTGTTTTTAATAAAACATTCAAACAGTGTGAAGAATATCTGGTATTTTGTCAGCGATAATTTCCTTACATTGAGTAGCTCCCAATGAAAAGAATTTCAATGTCATTTTTGACCTAAAAATTAGTTAAAAGTGAGGTCAAAATCACTCTAGATGGCAAATGACAATGATAAAACTTTGATCTTTTTATTTTCACTGATTTTTTTTTTCATTTTATTTCAAATGGTGTATCATCGCGGACATCGGCAGGGCTAGAATTATGGAATTGTGGTCACGTGACACTCACCCCTCACCCGATTGGCACGACTATTTGTCTCTCTCTCTCTCTCTCTCCAAATTTGTTTTCGGAAGACGGAGCACAAACCAGTGATATTTCTGTGGGTTTGTGATCGTTCAGTTCAACCAAAGAAGATTAAAATTAAAATAAAACTATAAAATCCTCTCTTGGATTCTTGTTTATTGACGTGAGATTTATTTTGCTATCGGCGTTTCTCTCTCAACGATATTTCGTGAAGAGACAGGGTTACGTCTCCTGAGTAAGTGAGGAAAAGACTGTGGTTGTAGGTGGGAAATTTACACGCTGATGGCTTGTAAACGAATAGATAACTGAAAAAACAATTTGGGCTGCTCCTTATTACTTTCCCACTCGTACTGTGGTATTGCTGTTATAACACTGTTCTGTTCTTGTTGTACAGGTTATGCTCACTTGCTGCTTTTGCTGCAGTTTGTTCTCTCGGATTCGAGATTGCACCGAACGATATGTTCACAAATGGAAACCATTTGAGAGGCTAAGAATCATAACATCTGTTGTTGTTTCTACTTTTTATAATATTGTATTCTTGGTAAGTCCTACTATTCAATCCAATCCACCCATTCTTTGTTTTATTGAATAGATTATCTGAACTTTGACCAATACTTACATCATTTTTTTCTTATTTTAGTTGTTCCATCATGGCAACAAATAGATTTGGTAATGTTCGGTGTTCAGTATGTGCGATGGTCTGTGATAGTACTTCGAGTCTTGGTGCACACTTTCGTATCCATGAACCCTGTTTGGAATATCGATGTGGCCAGAGGCCATGTACAAAGTCTTTCAGAGACAAAAGCTCACTGATACGTCACTTAAAAGATGAATCAGCACACAGAAATTTATTTGATCCTGGAGTGCAACACCAGTTAGAAGTTCATAATCAACCTGCTGTGCCAGCTGGAGAAGCAGATTTGAACGTGCAACCTGGACCCCAATGTGAAGCAAGAGTTGTTGTTGTTGAACAAGAAGCTAATCCAGAGGTACCAGTTCGTTTTTCTATTGATGATGAGCTCAAGAAGCTAGCTGTGGATACTCTTCTGGAATTAAGGTCTACATCCAGTTTGACCGGGAAAGCTATAGAGCGTTTTGAAAAGGGGTGTTTTAACATGTTAAAGCAATTCTCTCTGAAAGCTCATGAAAATATCTCAAAGTCTCTGTCTGAGAAAGGAATGTCACCTGAAGACATTTCAGAAGTTTTGAAGGATCTTGAACTAACTACAGATCCTTTTGATAAATTAAGAACAATAGAAGAGCAGCTGCAATACTTCCATGAACATTATGGGCTAGTAATTCCTCAAAGCAAATTTTTAGGGACCAGAGTGGATCAAAGACTTAATAGCAGAGCTAATTGCTTTTTTCCCACTCTAGTGAATGAAACTTTTC
The DNA here is from genome assembly GCF_000697945.3 of Frankliniella occidentalis. Taxonomy (NCBI): domain Eukaryota; kingdom Metazoa; phylum Arthropoda; class Insecta; order Thysanoptera; family Thripidae; genus Frankliniella; species Frankliniella occidentalis. The sequence goes on along the minus strand of NW_026267270.1, from coordinate 699,218 downwards.
AATTTGTGTCTATAATTGAAAATTTAAAACTTATTCTCTCAAACAAGAGCATCAGGAACAAAATTTTTAAAGACAAAGTTAGCAAGGATGGTGTGCTGAGGTCATATGTTGACGGATATCATTTCAAAGATCATCCTTTCCTTCAGCGCCACGAAGTTGTACTTCATATTCTTCTATTCTATGATGAACTCGAAATAACTAATTCCCTTGGATCCAAAACAGTTATTCACAAATTGGCAACTTTCTTTTATCAAATTTTAAACCTTCCACCAGAAGTGTCATCAAAATTATCCTCTATCTACTTGGTGGTTCTTGCACATGCTGATGATCTCAAGAGAGAGGGTGTGATGAAAAAAGTGTTGACCTTAATTGTTCAAGAAATGAAAAAGCTGTCATCAGAGGAAGGTGTGGAGTTTGAAATTGATGGAGAGAAGTTTGTTATCCGTGCAGTGCTTGTTGCCGTGACAGCAGACAATTTAGCTGCCCATGATGTGCTGGGTTTTATTGGTACCGGTGCTAGACATTTCTGTAGATGGTGCATGGTTAGTCGTCAAGAAATTCGTGCTGATGCCAACGCAGTTGGTGAAAGGAGAACAATAGAAACCCACAGAGAACATGTCGCTGCAGTGACTGCTAATCCAAGATTGAGGACAGAGTATGGTGTCAAGCGCAAGTGCCCTTTGGATGACATTCCATATTTTAATTGTATAGACAATAATGTGTTTGACGTTTTCCATGAATGTTTAGAAGGCGTAGTAAAATTAGACGTGAAATGTGTTCTAAAGTTTTACGCATCCAAAAAGCCACCTGCCAAGAAGCTCACTTTCAAGGCTTTCAATGATAAAATTAGAGGTTTCTCGATTGGTCTTCCTGACTCGAAAAACAAGCCTCCTGCAAATTTCACCGAGCCCATGATGATTGGGTCTGCCAATCTTTCCCAGACAGGGGCCCAGATGTGGTGTCTTATAAGAATACTTCCTATCCTTCTTGGTGAATATACGGCTGAATCAGATGAACATTTACAGTTAATATTTCTCCTTCAGGATGCTCTTCAAATAATCTTTGCATTTGAGGTTCGGCCTGAAGACCTGGACAGACTTGAAACTTTAATCTACAAACATAATGAACTGTTCATGAAACTTTTTATCAATCCTCCAGTAGAACCTCAACCAGAACCTCAAACAGCAGATGGTAATGAAGGAGAGGCAGGAGAAGAACAAGAAGAGGATGTTGATGATGTTGAAGGTGTTGAAGATGGAATTGCTGAGGTAGCTCCACAACCAGCCGAGGGTGGGCCTGTTCCAAAGAAAAACAAGCAGGCCCGCCCTTCCGCCAAACGCAGTTGCCAGCTCCACTTCGCTGCGCCGGCAACTCCG
>NW_026267270.1:694781-695084 GCF_000697945.3 Frankliniella occidentalis | reverse complement strand
AATACTCAAAGAGAAAAATGATAGTCCCTCAGTAGACATGAATAGATGGTTCCATTTTCATCAAGTGAGCATTTCTGTAGATAATGTTTTCTCTAAAGACCCTTGCTTCAGTTAAGTTTTCCTTATCCTTTTAATTCTTTTACAGTCTTACGCAATTTGCCTCACAGCTGCACTTTTGTCCTTGATGAGGCGTTATTTGAAAATGAGCTGAGTCAAAGCCCCGGCCAAGTACGATTCCAAACAATTTGTTTGAATTTTGCTTGACTCAGCATTACGTGGTGAGGTTTGTATTTTCTTAACCAG
>NW_026267270.1:687535-689633 GCF_000697945.3 Frankliniella occidentalis | reverse complement strand
AATGCCAATTATATATTTTTCTCTAGATTTACTCTAGTTCATACGGGTTCAGTGGCACTGACAAATATACAGAGTCACCTATACACATTATTACACAAACACACTCCAAATTTTCAATCGAGACCAGTTCTATATCATCAGTAACGACACATGACAAAATCGAATTAATTTTTACACTAGGATTTGATGTCTCAAAAGGGATTGTACAATTAAAACGATTAATTATTGCGGCATATTTGCCAGGATGATCACAAAACACCTCACATACACATTCTGTTATCTTAACAAAAGTTTGAATACATCCAAAACTAACTTCATTATTGGCTACTTTGTATTTCACACAGGATGAATTGCGAGAACCCTTGCCATAGTCTTCTGCAACAAAGAGGAAACCATGTTTCTTTAGTCTAAAAAAGTAAAAATAGTTGGAGTTTAGATTGGATGCAGAGCGAAGTGCTGTATCAAAACTCGGTGGGAGAATATGTTCTCTTATTACTGTACCTAAAATTAAAATTCCATTTTGAATCTTGGCAGCAATTTTGAACTGTTTAGCCTTTAAATGCATACCCCTACAAAATAGTTTTACATCTTCATTTTTCAGAGAGGCCACTAAGTTTGACAGATTTCTCAAAAGACCAAGGTGAGAGTGTATCTGAAGACCAGCATGGCGGGTGCCGTGGACTAGGCGAGCTAATCTGCCGTTTAAATGTTCGTACCCAAAACAGCTTGAGACCCAGAGAGGTCCCTGAGTTAGAGTCACATCTGGTAGGTGATTTAGACAATGAATATTAAATGACATATTGCGTATACCAAAAAGAACTTCAAAATCACTCACAAAAGATTGGAGTAAAGATCTTGCCAACTCAATATCAAGTAGTGACACACTGGCCTGGTTAAGAAGGGCAATTGCACACACAAGTTTTTGGAAATGTTCAAAGTAAACTGGAGTCATATAATTTTTTAACACAGGTAGAGCGGTACTAAACAGCCAAGTCCTGAACTCAGCAGCTTTGAAATATTTAACATTTAACAGAGAGCGTGTGGGCCTTGACATGTAATGAGGAACTTGAATTTTACATAATATTTCACTCTGTGTTTCTAATAAACGCTTCTTTTCTGCATTCTCGCCAAAAACCTGCTTAATGAAGTCTGAGCTAAACCAAACAAAGAAAATTTGACGACAGACACCAAGGTACACATTGTGCATTATATCAACAGCGGTCGATACCAAAAAGAAATTCCAGACTATTTTGAACAGGTAGGTAGGACCTTTAACACCACAGACAGCATCTTTACCCCCTGTAGCTCTCAGAGTCTTCAAATTGTCAGTATAACCTTCAAGAGTACGCTTTTCTGCATTTTCCCCAGACGGATATGTGAACACTTTACCTTCCCTATAATATACTCCTTTAGCAAGACACCGAGGACAGCCATAGAACCCATTAAAATTAGTCATTTTCATAAATGCTGATTTTGCCAACGCATCACATGTACCACACAATACAATTACCTTGACATTTACAGGGGTTTCACAATTAGCTACATTAACATCTACACCCTGGGCTAAGATCTCAGTTTCCTGGCAGATAGGTTTTAAAAACAGATTGCAAGCAGGCTTTTCACTTCCAAAGGCTATACCACCTAAAATCATGTACTCTTCCTTAAATCTGAGGTGTGGCGGTAGCTCATTGATTGTGAAATAAAAGGGCCAAATTTGAAAATTACTAGAGTTAAAAATGGAAAGTCCATCAGTATTCCAAGCCAAAGATGTATTATAAGGATGGGATAAAATATGACTTGCCGATTTATACAACTCTCCATCATAAATATCCTCTAGATTGTTTTCTACAATTTTTTTTCTATTGAACCGATAGGAAAGAGACTCTACAACTGTTGGATTGGAGTACAATGCCCTAATCTGAGGAATAATTGGAAGGTGGAGATAATAATTGACCTTTCCTCGACCGCGACATCTTTGACAGACTGAGTCCTTATTCTCTAATGATCTCATGCAGGAGGAACAATAATAGATATAATTAGCTGGAGTCTTTAAATGTTTAAAATATTGAAACAAGCAGGCCCGCCCTTCCGCCAAACG
>NW_026267270.1:679458-687485 GCF_000697945.3 Frankliniella occidentalis | reverse complement strand
CTAGCTCATCTCCTTCCTCTTACACGGACGACGGACGGACGGACGGACGGATGGACACGAGAGCGGTTGCATAAGCCCGCTTTAATGCTTTTTAAAAGCAGAAGGGCGGGCTAAAAAGAAGGTTTATAAAGTGTATGTAACCAATAAAGTCCACCAAATTACTCATCTACCAGAAATGATGAGAAAATTTGGGCCAGCTGTACGCATGTGGTGTTCCAAGTTTGAAGGCCGTATGAAAATATTTCGTCAGCATGCCTCAATTTGCTGCAATTTTCAGAACCCTCCTAAAACCATGGCAGCAATGTTTCAACTAAGCACCTTAAAACCTTCAATAACAGAAGAGGAGGAGTTCAGTATTGATTACCAGAAAGACGGACCTGTTATGAAAGTTTCTGATTCTATCCACTGCGCTGCTCTGTGTAGGGCTGGTCTTAGTGAAATTGAAGAAATATCCTACACCAACAGTGCCACCCTCAACGGTGAAGAGTATAGACCAGGGCTATTTGTCTGTTTGCCAGGAAGTACACATTTAAGGCCTTCATTTTCTATCATTTCTGAATTAATTGTGTCACGTGAAGCACTGTACTTAGTTACAAAACCATGGACTAACTTGGGCCTGAGTCCCAAATACAATGCCTTCCGATGTGAGTCTCAACAATTTGCTGCATATAGTGTGCTGAACGCTCTTTCTCTTACAAATTTTAGATGTTTCGCACCATGGACAGGTGGTGTAAACGATTTGTATCTATCCCTAAGAACAATTTAAGGTAAGGCTTGTTAAACATTTTATTATGTGCCATATTTCTTCTCTTTCATTGTGCTGTTTTATTGCAACTATATTTTATCTTCTTACTTTTAGCAGGATACCACTTATGTCAGAACCAAGTATTAGTTTTAATCCAAAAGTCAAATCAAAAATCAATCATCAAATGTGGAAATTGACCAATTCAAACTCTTAACTAAATTCAAAATGAGAGCTAAAGAGCATGTAGAAGAATTGAAACCCATGACAAATACGATTCCAAATGATTTGTTTGGATTTTGCTTGACTCTGCATTGTGTAAAGAGGTATGTATTTTCTTTAGCAACTTGTGTCTGCCATTTAAATGCTTTCATTTAAGTTTATCTAATCTATTTCTGTTCAGCAGCAACTCCAGTGCCAAACCATTGGAAAACCAACAATAAATTTTTTTCAAAAAAGAACAGGGTAGCTTCTCTGTAGAATAAAACAGATGGTTCCATCATTGTCAAGGTGAGCATGTCTGTAGATAATTTTTTCTCTATAGGCCCTTTAATGGAGTTTTCCTTATCCTTTCAGTTCTTTTACAGCCGGATGCAATTTGCTTCACAGCTTCACATTTTCCAAGATGAGGCTTCTGTTGAGTGCTTTTAAATGCTTTCATTTAAGTTAATCTAATCCATTCTTGTTACTTATGGTATATTTAGACATGAATAGATGGTTCCATTTTTATCAAGGTGAGCAATTCTGTAGATAAATGCTTTCTTTAAAGACCCTTGCTTCAGTGGAGTTTTCCTTATCCTTTTAATTCTTTTACAGTCTTAGGCAATTTGCTTCACAGCTGCACTTTTGTCCTTGATGAGGCGTTCTTTGAAAATGAGCTTGAGTCAAAGCCCCGGCCAAGTACGATTCCAAACAATTTGTTTGAATTTTGCTTGACTCAGCATTACGTGGTGAGGTTTGTATTTCCTTAACCAACTAGTTTCTGACTGTTATATGCTTTCATTTAAGTTCATCTAATCTATTTTTGTTCAGTAGCATCTCCAAATGCCAAACCATTTTCAAGCTTTCCAGAAGTTAATTTTTTGAAAAGTAATACTCAAAGAGAAAAATGATAGTCCCTCAGTAGACTTGAACAGATGGTTCCATTATTATCAAGGTGAGCATTTCTGTACATGTTTTATCTAAATACCCTTATGTGGAGTTTTCCTTATCCTTTTAATTCTTTTTCAGTCTTATGCAATTTGCTTCACAGCTGCACATTTTCCAGGTTGAGGCTTGTGTTGAGTGCTTTTAAATGCTTTCATTTAAGTTAATCTAATCCATTCTTGTTACTAATGGTATATTTTTTAACCTTTCCCTTCTGCTACAGCAAATCCAATTTTTTATCTAATCTGTTTACTCTCCTCTTCGTCTAAACAAGATTTTTCTAGAAGTCATTTCTTAAACTGCAACACATAATCTTTGATTGTACTGAATGTTCACTAAGATCATGTGCTTTCTCTTGCAAAGAGTGTTCTGTACAGTTAGTACAGTTAGTTGAAATGACAAGGCCCTCTACCATCCAATGATATGTTACTGGTGGGTTATAAACTTATAAAAATTTGTTCTCAGGGTTAATTTTTATACCTTTCCCTACCCTGCAGCAAATTTAAAGCACAGTTGGATTTCTCCTTCTATTTCATTTAAAAAAAAAGTGTATGAGTCGTAAAGTAATCTTAGATTGAAACTCTCCCCTTTTTCTATTTTTTACCGAAGTGTGATGCTAACCTCCACAAGGTATAATTCACATACTCGGCTTTATCTTAATAAGCATTGTAAAGATTATTTTTAAGACTCGAGTGACTTGATTTTAATCTTATTTATAATTGTTTGACAGTCACTCCTTAACTCTCAGAAAATGTTAATTGATTGGTTCTTATGTGCTTGTAGCATTACAGCTTTCAAAAGCAGTGAAGTTCTATGGGTAGAATGGTGTATACTGCTTGCCATTGAGACCACAGCATTACAGTCATGTTTTATGGTTGTCTATCCTTTCTTGCTTAATGATTTCATTTTGCTTACCAGGTCATGATTTTAATCTACCTATCATTCTATATTTCTTTGGAATTATATACTTTTGTTTGTTAAAACAGGTATGCTATATATTCAACAATTATTTGTCTTAATTTTGTTTTATTGCAGGACCAATCAGGGGTGCAAATACAAGCCGTTGAATTTTTGCTCTCAGGGGAAGGAAAGGGAAGCCACGGGCAGACAACCAAAACTGGTTCACTAAGAGGTGAGAACTAATGTTCTAACATATAAGTCAAGGGTACTATAAAATATTATTAAACATTAGCAGCTGTTCAGGACTGTCTTTTTAATTATAGAATTATTCTGGAGATGACTCAAGAGCTAGTGAGAAACAAAAAGGGCAAATCCCCATGGTCCTTACAGAGCCAGGTCAGCAGTTATAAACTAAGCATAAGAAAGTGTACTAGGTAATTATACAGATAGTTATAGATAACATGTAAATCAAATTTTAAATGGTTTCATACTGTCACTTTTGTTTGCAGATGAAGTCAATCAACAGTCCTCAAACATAACTACTAAAATTTGAAGGCTTTTCACCTATGGATCAACATGGTTCTTATCTTCAACATAGTTTACTTATCAATTTATAAGAGTGGTTAGCCTTAGATACAAATACAAATGTATTTGTATCTAAGGCTAACCACTCTTATAAATTGATAAGTAAACTACTCATACTCATTATACTCAATGGTACAATAATTTTAAATGATAGAGTTCATCCCTTCATTATTACCATGTTCAGTCACATTCTCTAAAAGGCAAGTAAAGAAACTTGGCTCACAGTTTTATTTAGCTGATAGTTGATGCAGCTTCATCCGATGCAACAAGCTATTAATTAAGCTTAATTCCTTTCATAACTTTTAACAAATTTTATGGTTACAAATCAGTTACATAACCAGGCAACAGTGAGCACTTGTGCAATAACAAGAATTAGACTGAATAGGAAAACTAACAATTAACAAAATGTCTGACCTAATGTTTATGGGTAATATGCAAGAGACAGTCAATTATTTGCTAATATAGAATATCGACAAGGGATCATAGCTCTAATAGAACATGTATTATCTTGAATCCGGTAAACCGTTGTCTATGTTAAATTTGGTCAAGATTTATCCTTGACTTATTTCTATTGACAGCATCCGTTTGAGACGGTCCATTCTGAAAAGAAGAAAAGCAAAGAAACTTAAATTAGCAGTCCCAACGCAGTCTGGAATCAGAGATAGTTAAATCTGTTAGCTTACCTGCTTTACTGTTGTGTGCGGCACCAGTTGGCGTCATCATCTTTTGGACCCATTATCTCTCAAGTGCCAACATCAGTTGGATAAGAAATTAGCCTCGATCTCCATTAAGCACTGACCGGAAACAAACCGAGTGGGGAGGGGAGGTAAATTAGATTAATGTTAAAATTGTTCATTAAAAAAAAACAAAAAAACAAGGAGAACAACTTACCAAGTAAATTGGAGCTTCTGAATCACCACCCAAGTCCAGTCACAGCACCCTGGCTTACTTAGTGAAGTTAAACCTTACTCTTGTGGAACAACCGCACCTGAAGCATAGGAAAATAAAAATTGATTATCATAACAATGTTAGAATTTGACAACTTTTCTATAAAATTAAACGTTATTTTAAACTTTGACGGCATTAGAAGCAAAATGGAAGCACAGACAGTTGCAATCAAGTTAACGGGACCGTGAAAGTACGAAAACAGCAAAAGATGATGGGAAACATGAGGTGAATGCGTGCCCTTTAACAATGCGACGGAAACTTTCAGAAACCAAAAAATGACAAGTGGGAAAAGGGAGAGAAGCAGGTCATAATCTTATGAGCAAAAGCATACGAGAAGAACATCAGAAGAAGAAATTCGCACCAAAAGGAAAAGAAGACGACGGCGCAAACCATGGGATGTTGTGTTTTCGTCACGAGCAGCAGACGACTAACAATCGACGATCGGAATCGGATTTTCTTCTTGTTTCTCTGCGAATAACCATCTGCGAAGGACAGGCAGTCGAGTCATAACAGAAACAAATGTACAAATGTTTTAGTTTTAGTGTAAAAATGGCGACCGCGCATTGGATCGGGAGTGACTTTGTGTATAGTAAAGTGCAGAATTACAGTGATTTCGATGAGCTGCGGACAATGACAGTCGACTCTTGTCGATGTTGGTTTAAATCTATGATCAGTGAAGTACCAAAGACGAAACGTACTATGTGCATCGCAATGAATTACACCATGCGAGAAGGCAGCTGCCTCGGCCTCAGCCGAGGTGTAACCCATCCCCATCCTAGCCAGCAGCAGGAACACCACAGTGTCCTTTCATTTGTATCCAAGGAAAAGGGAATACTGGTGATGAGATACCTAATCAAAAGTGAGTACATGCTGCAAATGCCTTCTCAGGCTTGTCAGATCAGAGATTGTTGTTGCAGTAATGGACACTTGTTTTGATTTGGCTAAATAACAAACTCTGTTATGAGAATTGCACAAAAGTGGTATGAAAATTTATGACAGGCTTGCATGGTGGATGAATCCTATAAACTTTTATGAGAAATGTCAATTTTAAAAATATTGTGCGTATACTACGCACAAAATAACAGGTACATCTTTTCATTTGAATTGTGCGTAAGCTACGTACTATTTTTCAAGTAGACCATTTCATTTGTCGCTGTGCACCAAAAAAATTGACAAATTTAGAATTGTACGTAAGCTACAGGCTTTTTAATACGTAGTTACGCATGTTGATATACTTACATAGACTACGTATAAAATCTTACGCAGTTACGTAAAAAATTCTACATAGCCCCTCAGTGTGCAGTAGGCGGCGCAGGGAGCCGCGAACAGAAGGCACCACGCAGGAGCCGGTGCAGGGGGCGCCGCGCCGTGCATTCAGCTTTGGGAGTGCACTCCATGGGCCTGGAGCCCACGGCGCACAGCTCTCTCAAACCCATACTATTTCACCCAGCACAAGGTGTATGGAGACCCGGATTACCTCGGGCCTCGGGGCGTGCTGCGAGAGCACTGTGAGAGCTGACGAATTTGAACGCCTCCCCAGTGACTTCGTGTTCACGGGAAGAGGTTGTGCGGTTGGGTCGGCACCTCGGACCGTGCGCCAACACTTGATGTCACTGGAAAGAGTGAGGGGGGGGGGGTGTCGTCAAGGGCATGTTGGCGTCGACGACATCGCGGGCAACGATGGGCAGTGGCCTTCAGCACTCGTCGGGAGAGAGGAGGGAGGGGGGGGAGGAGGGCTCTCACAGGACTTTGCTCAGTAAACGCCTCCTCTCGCGAGTGAGGGACGTCGCCGTCAACGGCATGACGGGCTGCTTGCGCAGGCAGGAGCACCGCGCCTCGCGGGCGCCTCAAAGGTGTCTGCTCGGCGCCTCGCGCGCCCGCGCCTCCTCGCACGAGTGAGGGACGTCGCCGTCAACGACATGACGGGCTGTTTGCCCCGCGGGCGCCTCAAAGGTGTCCGTCTCCTGCCTCTTCTCTCTGCCCTTCCCCTCCCTCTGCTCTCTCCCCCCTTCGCCTCTCTCTGCTGTCTCCCCTCCCCTCCCTTCCCCTCCCTCTACTCTCTCTGCTCTCTGCTCTTTCCCCTCTCCCCTCTCCGCCCTTCACCTCCCTCTGCTCTCTTCCCTTCGCATCGGTCTCTTCTCGCCGCCCCTTTCCTCTTTCTCTCTTCTATGATAAAGCTGAACATATTTACCGTGAATTAATTTTCTTAATTTTTTCAGTTACAGAGATGTGCGATGCCAGACGACCTTGAAAGAGATGAACTCGAGCATGAGGCGCGCAGTTGTGGCTAGCCGCCCAGTTGACAACCCAACAAGTGTTGAAGAGGCTCTCCACATTATTCGCTCGGAGGCTGGAAAGAGGTAAAACTTCTAGGGAAGTTCAAGTTTTCGGTGTAGGCAGACCCGTGCGTACTGGCACACTGAAACACTCGTTCTGTGGGTGTATAACGTGTACTTCGACTGTTCTCTTAGCGTTCGCGGGGTGAAATTTGGCTTGCGGCTGTACTCCTGTTATTCATGAACGTACTCCGACGTAACTCTTGTTGAACTATCAGTCTGAAAAGTTTTGTCCGCAGCTGCCAATAACGAAGTTCTGAAGTTGCCTCGCACGGGGCCCCAGTCTGTGTGCCTTGCCGGCGGTCGGCCTGTCCACCTCGGGTTTTCAACAACTCATTTAAACGTAGGGCCCCGTGCGTTAACATTATGCACGGGGTAGCTGAGCGAAGTGCATTAAAACTAGCTATATGTACTAGAGTGGGGCGTAGGAAAAGGATTTTGGAAATTGAAAACGCAATAGTGCGGAAAAGTTGCCCTGACCGGTGACAAATTCAACGCATTTTAACTTTTTGAGATCGGATAATATTTTCCGATCCCGCAGAGCGTTCAAAGTTTTGCATGGTTCTCTTATGGGGAAAGGGCTCAAAAAGTGAAATTTCTGATTTTTGGCTTTCCAGCGAACGTTTTTCGAAAACGAATCTCAGAAATGCAATCTACGCAAAAAAAAGCGTCTAGTGATGTGCCACACTTGAAATTTGAGTGAAGCGTTCGGAGTCATTCAGGTGCCACTTTAACTTAAAACTTACACAAAAATGGCTTTGCTGGCCTAAATTTGCACTTACGACCGACTAAACCCTTCAGTCAAATTTCAAGTGTGGCACATCGGTAAACGTGTTTTTTCGCGTAGACTGCATTTCTGAGATTAGTTTTCGAAAAATGTTTGCCGGAAAGCCAAAAATCAGAAATTTCACTTTTTGAGCCCTTTCCCCATAAGAGAACCATGCAAAACTTTGAACGCTCTGCGGGATCGGAAAATATTATCCGATCTCAAAAAGTTAAAATGCGTTGAATTTGTCACCGGTCAGGGCAACTTTTCCGCACTATTGCGTTTTCAATTTCCAAAATCCTTTTCCTACGCCCCACTCTAATATGTACGCCAGACCACGTCTCGCGTAACAGGCTTCGCGATATCTCACGAAACACTGTTACGCTGCGATGCGCCTGGCGAACATATAGCTAGGCCTGCGGCGCTGAGACCCGAGACGAGTTAAGGAGAGGGTGCAGGGAAACAGGGTCTTCCGGGCCCAAAATTGGATTTACTTTATTTTCGTCCAAAAAGACCCTCCAGCGCCCAAACGGTTGGAGATAGAGCAAAACGGACGAAATTTTCACCCTGAGGATTTTACTTTCACGAGTTACCCTGTAGAAGA
>NW_026267270.1:674258-675448 GCF_000697945.3 Frankliniella occidentalis | reverse complement strand
TTTCAGCCCCTTAGGGTTGGTTGCCAGGATTTGCCGTAGGCGTTTCGTTTTCTAGGAGTGAACCTTAAGATACCCTGAAAATTTGAAGTCTGTCTCCCATCTCCTTCTAGTGGAACAGACAGACAGACAGACAGACAGACAAACACGAGGTCGTTTGCATAAGCCCGCTGGATAGCTTTTTCAAAGCAGAAGGGCGGGCTAAAAATGAATGCAAGGAAGAAAAGAACTTGCTATGATCGGGAAGAATTAGCTGTATAAAGGCAAGAAACCTTCCCAGGAGTTCTCCACTAATATCATTACACAGCATTAACGATAAAAATGCAATGGCGAGTTCGGAAAGAGTCACTTTAGCTCCATGGTAAATGGGTGGGTCCGCTGAAGGCTGGTCGTCGGTGTTGCCTGTCTGGTAAGTAGGGGATCCAAATTGAACTTCAGGTTCAAATGGTGAGGCAAAAGGGGGATCCTCTTTTGCGCCAGAATGTGGTAATGGATCATCCTCGGAAATGAAGTAGTCACGAGCATCTACAAATCTGTCATACTCCAAGTCAGATGTGACAGAGAAACCACTGGGTTCATCACCTAAAATAGACAGAAGAAACAGATTTAGTAAAAAAAAGGCTTTAAGACATGCCAATGAGCAACAGGGAGCAAAATCAGCGGCCAGGAGGGGAGGGGGGGCACGACCATACAACAGCAACAAGAGCGACCAGGACGAGGCAGTCGCAAGTCCTGGCGGCGTCGCAGAACGACGCCCAAGGTAGAGCAGGATAAGGACAACCATGGGGGAGGTGGTCGCGACGCCGGGCGGGGGCGGGCAGCGGCGGGCGAGGGCGGCCAGGACGACGACACCAGGCGGGCAGGCGCGTGTCCGAGCGGTGTCGCAGAACGACGCCCAGGGTAGAGCGGGATAAAGATCCATGGAGGCGGTGGGCGCGAGGCCGGGCGGGGGTGAGCGGTGGTGGGCGAGGGCGGCCAGGACTACGACGTGCACAAGGCGGGCAGGCGCGGTTCCGAGCGGTGTCGCAGAACGATGCCCAGGGTAGAGCGGGCTAAGGACAAGCATTGGGGAGGTGGGCGCGAGGCTGGGGGAGGCCGGCCAGTTAGGGTGGCCCACGGCGAAAAATATATCAGACCAGTGGTTAGATATAAAGATCGAGATGACCCATGCTCTGGGCATTCCAAAACCACCG
>NW_026267270.1:668464-673868 GCF_000697945.3 Frankliniella occidentalis | reverse complement strand
CCAGGGTAGAGCGGGATAAAGACCCATGGAGGAGGTGGGCGCGAGGCCCGGCGGGGGCAGCCAGGACGACGACGTGCACAAGGCGGGCAGGCGCGGGTCCGAGCGGTGTCGTAGAACGACGCCCAGGGTAGAGCGGGCTAAGGACAAGCATTGGGGAGGTAGGCGCGAGGCTGGGGGAGGCCGGCCAGGACGACGGCGCACGAGTCGGGCCGGCGGCGCGGGTCTTGGGTGGTGGCCTGGGCGAACAGAGGACGAGGCCCTGCAGGGGGTAGAGGGGTGGTGTCCTGGTGCACTGTCCGCAAGATGTCTAGCTGATGACGAGGGTGGCTCATACTGTGCTGCAACTGCTTTGTGCTCGTCCCGGCCATCCAAGTTCACAGATCCTTTACATCATTATTAAATATTCGATAACACTTACCTTCACATAATGAATCAGCATCTAAGTCAAGTGAGTTAAAAATGTCCACAATATTAGGGTGGTTCCAGATGGCATCTGCATCCGGAGGAAGTGAACTGCCAGCTGACAAAGTCTCGTCTCGAGTGACTATTTTGAGAAAGAAAAAAAACAAAGAAAACATAACCTTTTGGAAATTAATTTTTAGAGAGGCTGTAGCTAAGTCCCCTTGAAAGGGAAACTTACATGTTTCAGTAATAAGATCCATGGCATCAGGTGGAATCAGCTCGGTAGCAGATTTTGTAACGGTTGAAGTTGCCTGACTGACAGAAACATTCGAGTCCTCGACTGACAGTATTCCCTCAAGAGCCACTATTCAGAATAAAAGAAAAGGGACAAAAATCATGAATGACAACCCTTTTCTGTTTTGCAATGTCATTTGGAAAGTATGCACCTAGTATTAAAACTTACGTGATTTAATTGAAGAATCCGTGGTTTCAGGAACAGGAAGTAAACTAGTAGGTGGCTCAATGGTAGTAACTGTAAAGAGTCAAATAAAATAGGTCGAAATACAAGTTAACACACATTGATTTACAAAGTTTGGATGCAATACTTACTGGGCACATAAGGCAGTGGCAGGTGTAATTTAGATTTAGCCTGAGGTGATTGTTTGCTCGGACCTTTCTTCCGAACACTAACAGGCAGTAGAGGAGGGGGGCTGTTTAACACTCTCTCTGGGGATAGTAATTGACTGCAAGTGGGTTGATTTAAATCTTCAAAAGGTTGAAATGGTTGTCCGTCCGAACAATAGAAACCCTCCTGAAGATGTGATGCAAACAAGTTTGGATTTGGTTCATCCATGATTCGGGTAGGGCTCTGCAGCAAACTTGATCCGAGTCCAGAAACTGCAAAGGAAAGAATGAGTGAAACCACTTCCCACACTAACAAACAAATTGATGCATTCCAGAAAAATGTTGACATTGACACTTACTCTCATCTGAAGTATCAGGAGGGGGCGGCGCGTCCCAGGCACTCTCACTTGCCACCTCTCGTCTGAAAAGAAAATTAGTTGTAACAAATCGTGCTATGTCCAAGTAATCAAGCTGAACCGGCAGCATCAGAGGTTATGGCACTATTTCCTTACCTGCCAGGGCTAGTTTTCTCTGCGTCATCTTGTACTTTTTGACGTTTAGAAATGTTTTGAAAATTTGACATGACACTTTTAGTTTTAAGGAAAAGTAAACTAAGGCGTTTCAAAAGAACTTAATGGCAAGACGTAAGGAAAATCACACACGGTCAACAAAAAATAACCACCTCCCCACCGCCATCTCCCGAACGCGTTCACGGCACAGCCCAGCACTGCCAACATTGTTGGTTGAAGCGCGGAGGGAATTCGCCTTATTGTTGAAGAGGCAGGCTGATTCGTAAGTAACGCTCCTTCTAAAAATATTTTTATGAACAAGTTCTGTTTTAAAGATTTAAAATGTACGACGTGTATAACATTTGTAAGTGTTGACAGACAGACAGACAGACTTTAAAATGTACGACGTGTATAACATTTGTAAGTGTTAAGAAAATTTCCATTTGTGTTGCCCAGACCGAGCTCTTGTTAGTGTTTGTTAGTGTTGTCTCACTCGCACTCACAACGGAGGTTGAATGCCCCAAGGTGTCCGTGTGCAGTGCTGTGTGTGTCTTTTGGAGTTTTGAATTTGGTCTTCCCTTCAGATATGGCTGAGACAGGAGACCCTCAAGTGCCCCCCGCGCCCGTGCCTCGCCGTCGAGGCGTATTTGCACTAGTAAAATGGACGGACTGCAAGTTGGGTCCGTGCAGGGATGTGGTCCATCAGGACAAGATTGTGGTGGACGGCGCGCAAGATATCATCGAGGAGGGCCAACATCGTGCTGTGAAATGCGGAAAGGCCGAGACCCAGCGAATGTGTATCATCATTTAGAAAGGTAAATTCAGACAATAATATGGCTTGTAGAATCGTAGCATCTTTCAGCAGCTCCTAGCCCGTGCACAGCGCCGACCAAGCCGTCGTCCGGCCTCGCGCCCACATCCCCCATGCTTATCCCTAGCCCGCTCTACGCTGGGCGTCGTTATGCGACACCACCCGGACCAGCGTCCTCGTACAGGTCGTCATCCTGGCTGCCGTCGCCCGCCGTCGCCCGCCGTCGCCCGCCGTCGCCCGCCGTCGCCCGCCGTCGCCCGACCTCCAGCCCACCTCGCCCGACCCCGCCCGACCTCAAACCCACCTCACCCGACTTCGCCTGACCTCGCGCCCACCTTGCCCACCTTGCCCTCCTCGCCCGACCTCGCGCCCACCTCGCGCCCACCTCGCCCGACCTCGCGCCCACCTCACCCGACTTCGCCCGACCTCGCGCCCACCTCGCCCGACCTCGCCCGACTTCGCCCGACCTCGCCCGACCTCGCCCGACTTCGCCCGACCTCGCCCGACCTCGCCCGACTTCGCCCGACCTCGCCCGACCTCGCCCGACCTTGCCCGACCTCTCGCCCACCTTGCCCACCTCGCCCGACCTCGCGTCCCCCTCGCCCGACCTCGCCCGACCTCGCCCGACCTCGCCCGACCTCACGCCCACCTCACCCGACCTCACGCCCACCTCACCCGACTTCGCCCAACCTCGCCCGACCTCGCACCCACCTCGCCCGACCTCGCCCGACCTCGCGCCCACCTCGCCCGTCCTCGTGCCCACCTCACCCGACCTCCCTCTACCTCGCCCGACCCCCCCTACCTCGCCCGACCTCGTGCTCACCTCGCCCGACCTCGCCTGACCTCGCCTGACCTCGCCCGACCCCGCGCCCACCTCGCCCGACCTCTAACCCACCTCGCTCTACCCCCGCCCACCTTGCCCGACCTCGCCCGACCTCGCCCGACCTCTCCCGATCTCGCCCGATCTCACCCGATCTCACCCCCACCAGCCCCATGCTTGTCCTTAGCCCACACCACCCGGACCCACTCCTGCCCACCCAGTGCACGTCGCCGTCGTGTCTGTTCTGGTCGTCCCCGCTGTCGTCCGCCCCTGCGGCCCAACCCCCTTGCATGGCCTAACCTCGCACAACCCAGGCCGCCGTTCTGAGACACTGTCTGGACCCAGACCCAGGCCACCCTGTTCTGCGCAAGTTGCCGTCCTGGCTGTCCTATCGGACGTTGTCGGGCCGCTGTTTGCCTTTGTCCCAAGTTTCGTGCTCTCGTCTCTCATGGTGCTGAAATTTTAGTTGTTTGTTTCTTTTAAAGGTGCCGAAAGAGCTCTGAAACTGCTGCGGGTGTCTCCGGACGGCACAGTGACCGAGGGAGGGCCGTGCATTCCAACTAGGAGGGAGTGCGAGCACTATCACGCTGTGTCAACTTTGCGCGAGGAGGCGGAAGCGATTGCTGATGCTGACGCCTACGATGCTATCCGTAAGTATCATTTAGCTGCAAATCGGCCGGAGTTTCCTGATAGTAAACTAACAATAACTTTTTGTTCCTCACCAATCTTTTAGTTGACGACAACGCTTCCTGGGACATCGCCATCAATCCTGACCAGCAGGCTGAGCCCCTCAAGCCAGATGAAGGCATAATCTCGGAGAGGGTGTGGACCCTGGACCAGGTCACTGCAATGGCCAAGAATCTTCCTTCAAATGCATCTGCAGAAGATGTGCGGAAGATTCTCTGGTCGTTGCCGTGTCTCCGTCAGTTGGACCCAGTGAGTGAAGTGAGTAACGGGTGTATCACGCTGCTGTGTTGCGGGATTGCGTGCCCTTGTAGACACCTGCAACACTGCAGCGTCCACTAAACACTTTTTTATCAGTTATTTAATTTTATTTCTTAAATTCCAAATTTAACGCCCATGTGGTTTTTTTAATTTGTTTTTCTGTTTAGAAACCACTTGTACCTGGCATACCATGCTTTTTCAATGTGCACACCTCTCCACCATGCATCGCCAGTACAGAGGAAATAAGATGGGATTGTAGGAGGGCGTTGGTGCCCGAACGGGTCCTTGCGTTGCCCCACCTCACAGCTAGGGGATTGTGTTCACCAGGCACAGTTGGACTCCCAAAACCCATTTTTGAGGCTGTGAAAGGTAATTAGTTTAGTTTTTTACGAACAAATAAAAATACGAAAGAAATACTTGACATTTCAGTCTGACTATTTTACTTTTTTTCAGTGTACATGGACCACCGAGGGTACAAACCCAAAATGGGATACGCAAATGTCGTGAATGGCATAATGGATACCTGCCGCAAAAAACTCGTTGGAGGACGATTTTCTTCCCTTGCCGAATCCTCCATTCGCAGACAGCACAGGAGGTAAAGCAATAAACCATTCCGGTAAATGAAGAGTGCGATGAACAAGAAAACTGAAATCACAGTGGAGTAAGATGGTGACTTCAGTTCTCGTGTTCCCACGGATTTTATTCTTCTTCTTTGCCAGAATGGTTTGTTGTCCCACCATCTATCGCCACTGCGTCAGTGCCCATCAGGGGCCTGTACTGCCCGTGCGGGTAGGCAACCCGCACGCACGCGTGCATGCGGTACAGCCTAACTGAATCAGTTATTTCTGTTCGCAGAGAAAATGAGGAGCACCGTCTGCAGCCCAGGGCCGCTCCGCAGTGGGAGCAGTTGCAGGAGATGCAGCAGGTCCAGGGTGTTGGCCATGGTGGCCATGGTGGCCAAGTCCAGGACCAGCAACTCGGCAATGCCCAGGGTGTTGGCCATGGTGGCCAGGTCCAGGACCAGCAGCTCGGCAATCCCCAGGGTGCTGGCCAGTATTATGGTCACGCCCAGGGTGGTGGCCAGGACCAACTCCAAAGGCATGGCCAGGGCGCCGACCAGCACCAAGCGGCTCTCACTCCTGAGCCAAATTTTGCTAATCTTTTGGCTACCACTATTGTAATGAATGATAATTGAATACTGTATATGCATGCAATGATCTGCATGCCTTTATTTTTGTCATTGAATACTGTATATGCATGCAATGATCTGCATGCCTTTATTTTTGTTAAAGA
>NW_026267270.1:665585-667584 GCF_000697945.3 Frankliniella occidentalis | reverse complement strand
CACACACGCACACACACTCGAGCGCGCGCCCCCCGTCGTTGTTTCCGCCGTGATTTCATGGCTCACGAGAGAGATCCATGCGTGATATTCCGTCCGCTGCCCGGGGGCGCTGGCTGGTTCGGCTGCGCGGGCGGGATCAGGCTGAGGCTGCGCGGGGTGACAACTCGCAGAGAAGGCAGTGGGGCGACTTCGCCCACCCGCCCCCGCCCGCCCGTCTGTGTACCGGGCCCAGGGCGGCGGGCGCGGGAGCTCGGCGCTCCAAAGGAAGCCCAATTTATTTCTGCTCTTGCGGTGTGCTCCGCCAGCGTCGCCGCGTTGACATTGCCGGGGAAATAGTTTGCCAAGCAGAGCGTACGGCGCTGAGAAGGGGGGTGGGCGGGTTGTTGGGGTCGGAGAGGGGGGTTCTTTTGCACCGTGGACCTCTTTGATCGCACCTGAGCTGCCCCTGGCTGCCCCCAATACTTTAATTACTCGCCGGTCTGTCACTCGTCGTATTTATTTTGCGTTCCCCCCACGCGCGCGGCTTTCCTCTCACGCGGTCTCGCGGTCCGAAGGTTAAAACCTCTTCGGTAAACACGGCACGGCACGGCGAGGCGGGGGGTCGGCGGCGGCTGGCTACCGCTACTGGCCGAGGTTCGGGTGCGGCACGGCCCCTTAGGGCAGCCTGCCTCCGTCCTCGCTCAGCAGCCTGGTCGATGGGTCCACCCAAACCAGGCACACTGTATACTTTTTAAACTTTGGAGGAGGAAATAGGTCGAGGAAATAGGTCTCAGTGAAAGCTAATAGTCTATTTTTCCTATTTCCGTCTTGCTGAACTGTCTTGACCTCTGCCTTGTTTGTGGTCTTTGAGGATAAGGGATAAGGGGGGCAATGCACGATTCGGAAATCTGTTTCCGGTTAGGTTATTTTTTTAATTTCTTCCCCTCACAATTTAAATGGTACATCCAGGACCATTTTCAGTCTGAAATGCAAGTCCATGTTCTTCTGTGTGTGGCCCTTACTCGCATGCTGTCGCGTGGGCGTATGGGGCGGGTTGAGGGGAGAGTGTGTGTTTGTGTGTGTAAACTGTTGCTAGATGTTTCTTACTGACGACACGCGGGTGGGGCGATGCGTCTCGAGCACATGTACCGAGATGTCAGGTCGTACAGCCGAGCCGAAGCAAAGCCAGGCTCAGCCTGGCGGGGCGAGGCAGAGCGGGGCGGGGCGGGGCAGGGGCCCTCCGCCGCGATTAGCTATGCAAGAGATATGCAAATACAGCGGAGTGCCGTGGCGGCGGTGCTCCTTCTCTGCCTCCTCCCCGCACTCCTCCCCAACGTCTGCTCTATAGCCTGCACCACGCCACATGCAGCCATCTCAGTTGGCCTAGAAATATTTGTCTCCCCTGCTCCCCGCCCCGCCGCCCTCTACCCCTCTCTCCCGGGGAAGTCTGGCCTCTTGCCTTCGTGCGTGTGTGTGTGTGGGGGGGGGCAATGAAGCTGAGACTTGACGGTGAGCCAAGAGACGCTGAGGGGCTCCCCCTCCATTCGCTCCAGTGGCCTCACCCTCGATCCATTTCCTCCGCGCGCCTTCTCGGTCACTCTCGTGCCATTCCGCGGGCGCACCTGCGTGGGCCTGTGGGGCTCGGAGGCTGTTCAGTCAGGGGGCGCACTTCACGGAACCAACAATGGGTCAGCTTCGGTTATCTGTGATCGTAAACAGCCCCTCCTTGCAACCCCCACCGTTAACCCCTCGACCTACACTAACGTAATACGTGCACAACTTTTGACATGAGGAAAGCCCACAAATGAACCAATAACTTGTTTTTCTAAAACCGTATCACCCACATCACTGAATTTTGTTTTCGAGCTTTTTCAAAATCGTGTATACAAAAATTCCAGAATACATTTCCAACAAAAAACGGCTGCTCTTTGCCCCTGCCAGAGGAACCTCCTCTGACGATGCTCTGGGCAGGTCCTTTGCCAGGGACTCCAGTTAGTTCCAGTATGACTCCTGTGGTCGG
>NW_026267270.1:657456-659530 GCF_000697945.3 Frankliniella occidentalis | reverse complement strand
CCGCGCTGGTGGCCGGGCCGTATCAGCGCGCAATCCTATTAGGGGCAGCCAAGTTCTTTTGTGCTCCGGCGATTTCCACAATACGGGGGAATATTTTCGCGTCCTCGCCGCTTTCCGCGAGGATAACAGCCCCTTTTTTAAAAAAAATGAAATAGAAAGAAAATAGAGAGGCAGGAAGAGAGCGCGCGAAAGAGCGCGGAAGAGGAGAGGGCGAGGGGGATAAAATTCGCCGTTGCGCCGAGGTTGGTTGTTGTGGACAGCGCGCGGCCTGTTTGGCATTTTGCTCTGCCCGCTGCGATTATGTTTTCCTCTTCTCGCCTGGCTCTAGAGGCGATGCCACCGCCCCGCCCCCGCCCCGCCCCCGTCATCGCTACTAGCTCCACGACGCCCCCGCCGCCACCACCCCGCAGACGAGACACTTATTCCCTTTGAGATGGCGAAGCTTAGTCGGCAGTGCGCCCTGCAGTTCTGCGAGCGAGGGGGGCGGGGGCGGGGGCATTACAATAATGTGTCCCGCGCCGCGGACATGGCGCTGCCATAAAACATTTTCCGCCATCATTCTTGAAGCAGCGCAGAGCGCAAGTGTGTGTGGTTCTTCTCGCCTCGCCCGCCTCGCGGTCCGCTGTGCTGCGCTGTGCTGCGCTGTGCTGCGCTGTGCTGCGCTGTGCGGCACTCTCTTGTTCCCCCGGGCGGAAGGAGTACGCCGTCACGTGACTCCGCTGGACACAACAGGTTCCCGTTAATTATGATGTACAACCGCCCCTAACAGCTGGCGCCCGGGTGAGGGGGGAGGGGGTAGGCGCCTGTTATGTTAACAGCCTTGTAACGAATTCAGCGAGCGATTTACATTTTAATGGGCGCCTCACTACTATTGTTATGATTCCTAGACATGTATTTGGCAGTGTGGGGGGGGGGGGGGGGGCCGGCGCCGCCTCCAGCCTGCTGCTGCTGCTTACGACTCTGACGTTGCCTGGCCTTTTACTTTGTCGCCTGGTGGAGATTCAGCGCCCAGATTAGGCGGGCCGAATACGGCGTCGTATAAACAGACAGTAATTGAAAATGCGTATATAAAAGTTATTGCGGAGTCCCGGGTCGAGCGGCCTGCAGGCGCGGTGTCCCGCGCGGACTTGGGAGCTGAGAGGGAAGGGGGGGAGGAGTAGACCGAACCGCTGACCCTCGCGGAGGCGCGCCTCGGGGCCTGCTCGGTCTGCTTTGCTTGTGAATAGATGAGACGACGCGAGTCGCAGAGACGGCGGCCGGGGGGCATCTCGTCCGGAGGCCGTGGCGGCTGCGCGGCGGCGCAGCGTCACGGCGCGAAGGACTCGTGGCCGCCACTTCCTTTACACTAGCGTAAATCAAATTTAGTGAAATGAAAAATAAAGCCGTTTTATAGTCGAGGCAGTAAAAGGGAGGGGAGGGGTGACTGGGGTGTGGCGTGGCGTGGGGCTGGGGGCAATTCTAGACGCCCTGCAGCGGGGTTATCGCCGACCTGGGGGCCTCGCACGGCCCCTGTGTGTGTGGCGGTCCACGCAGGTATGCCGGCAGCCCCTCCCCGCCCGATCTGGTGCAGGGGTTCCGGCTTGCTCACCCCACCCCAACCCAACCCCCTAGGGTCGTAGGGGTGGCCGAGGGGGCGGCGGTGTGCGGCGGGGGAGGCGCTTGCGAGGGACGAAGTGGCCTCCTGTCACCTCCCCTCCTCCCCGCAGCCCCTGCCCCGCGAAGCTGAATTACGAGAGCGGATTGGCCGTCCAGCTTGGGGCAGCAACAGCAGCTGTAGCAGAGCAGAGACGTCTTACTTTATTACCAGGAATGAAACTTTGAACTCGTCCCTAATTCTGGGGATGGTCCGCGCGTCCAGTAGCACTTGGCTGGGTCCGAGCCAGGCGCGCCCCGCCTGCGCCCCGCAGTGCTGCCGGGCCGGCGCCCCACCCCACCTGGCCTGGCCACCATTACTCCCCTCTTTACTGCTCCGTTCATCTGTGCTGGCCCGAGGCGAATCCTCTTTCTTTGATCACTCACTTCTTGGGCGCGCTGCTCATCAAGCTGGCTCACGGCCACTCGTCCCCCCTTTCCC
>NW_026267270.1:653273-656936 GCF_000697945.3 Frankliniella occidentalis | reverse complement strand
AAACCGTTCGTCTGACCTAGGTTTTCTATGACCTCGCATTTCCACTGCCTACATTTTTCTCGACCTGACGTGACGTTGACACCTGCCTGCCGGACAATAATACTCTGCATCGCACAAACTCGCCGTGATGCCAGCTGACCTGCTATGAATAACGCAGAAGTGGACTGCATGATGAATCTTTCCTGCTTCGCAGGATGTTCCTCTTTCGTGAATATGAGGAAAATCCTTAAGAATTCGTCGAACATTCTCGTTGGAAGACAAAGTCAAGTCCAAATACCTGGTCTACCAACAGGCAGGGCAGGAGACGTTTTTATGGAATCAAAAATCGCGTCTTCGTGATGGAGCAGAATTTTCTACTCTTAGTATTTCATGCGCTCGTTGGCTTCCATGGGTGGCGTACGATCTTTAATCCCCTCTCTCCTCCATATACTCAAGGACGTGCAATGTGGCAGCACATCTGACTCACAACGCCCAACGTTTTTGGTAAAACGGTATAACATAAAAACATATAATGCGGGAATTTAATGTGACACCATTTCCTCTAGCCAATCTCCAGGGAAACAAAAATTGCGCGTGGCTGCGGCTGCTTCTGCTCCGGCTGAAGCGGCGCACGCAGAGGACGGCGATCGGCGGAAGTGATAACAGTAAAGCTGATTATCCCTCCCTGCACCGCGGCCCAACCACGCCCCATGAAACACAATCGGATGCTAATACCAGATAAGATGATGGGAGGTCACCCGACGCCCTGCTACCCACCTAGCCCAGGTTGGGGACCTCGGCACTGCTGTGCGTGTGGAAGGGGGTTGGGGAGGGGGAAGTGCGGGAGGCGGGAGGGTCACGTCCTTGACACGTTTTGCCCTCGTTTGGGGAGAGCTAGCGTCCGAGGTCCGGCAGCACAGCACAGCACCGGGGCGTGGCCGGGGCGTGGCGCGGCGTGGCGCAATGGTGGGGCGGGGCGGGGCGTGGGGTGGCGCCCGGGGCCGAACGCCACCCCGCCGCACACGGCAGGTGTGGCGCAGGCAGGACGCAGGGTCCCTCAGGGATGCGATTATACCGAGCCTTTTACGCCCTTACACAGTTTCATGTTCACCGAGCTCGGCGTAGGGGGCCCAAGCGGCCCACGGTGGGTGCTCCACTCGGTCCGGCCCGGGCCCTCCGGATCCTCTTTGCTGGCCGGGCCGAGTGCTCTGAAGTATATAGTGGCGGTGGCGAAAATGTGGCCGCTCACACGCGCGTTCGCTTCGCGAGGCAATGATGTTACGAGAGTAGGCGAGGCATACTCGCCCGCTTTATTGGACCCCACCTTTACCTTTACGCTCATTTCCCTTGCGGCAAAGCTGCGCAACTGCAGTACGTACAAGGGCTGTGTTCCTGCACACGTAATTTGTGCGCGAGTACGCAAAATTGTATGCATCTCTCGTAAACTTAGCTCCAAAGATCATTTGATGTCCATGGAACAACGGCGGAGAAAATCGCTGTACCATCCCCTCTGCACTGTAAAAAATAATCACGGTCGCCCATACGGAAATATGTCGTTTACTTAACCTACGGCGTCTCCGTACCTTGGGTTTCGTACCCTCTTCCCATAAGAGCCCATGTAAAAAGAAAAAAACGTGGGCACGGAGCCAGGGTACGGAAAAGTACGGAAAAAGTCCTGCTAATTTTGATCCCAAGGTCTTCGTCTTGAGTACGGAGTCTGTTACAGCGTTCCGTACCCCCTTCCCTATGCTAGCCCATGTAAAAATCGTTGATATGGTGGCCATGTACGGCAAATCTCCGAACCACTTTCGAAAATCACTCCCAAAAGTGAGGTACCGAACGCCGTGACAGGCTCCGTATCCAAGGCTGATTTTTTACAGTGTGTTTACCCTTGCTTTCTAAATGTACCTCCCCCTCCGAGCTTCTAGGAAGCCTTTAGATGTTGGCCAACGCCTGCTCGCCGCATTGTGCGGTGCTAATGCATTTCGCCTTTAGCCGGCCTATTTGGCGTTGCGGTGCTCGGAGGGAGGGGGTGGGGGGTGGCACAATCAGCCCCCGCGGCGCCCCAGCCTGACACTGTCACGCCGCCGCTGGCCTTTGATCGGCCGCCATGAGAGTGGTTCGGCTGTGATCACATTGCGGGCTGGGGCAGCCGGGAGTGGCCACCTGGCGGCCACCTGGCGGTGCCCCTCGCCCACATTGCGGCCGCCCGCACAACCCCACTGCGCCCAGCCCCAAAATAGGGCGTAGCAGGCGTCATTCAGGGCGTTGCGAAAGAAATTAAAATTCGACACACCCCTTTCTTTGGTGCCCTTGGCACGTTCATGTGGGCATAAAGGCGCGAAAGTCGTTAGGGCATGGATGTAAAGGTGCTGCTTGGAGCCTCGCGCTGACCTGCGCGAGGGGCGCCCGGGGCGCAGTGTTATTGACCCAGCCCGGGAGGACAGCCCTGGGACAGCCCTGGGACAGCCCTGGGACAGCCCGCCAGGTCGTTAATCGAATGGGATGATACCGCCGAGGCCCCCCGCGGCCCCCCGTACAGGTCCCCCTCATGCGTCCCCCCCTGGGGCCCCCGCTGCCGAGGCCTACCTGCGGCCAAAGCCGCGGGCGGGCCGCGGGCCTCGGGGTCCCCGAGGAGGGCTCGGCGCGGGGCGGGCCGTGTGCTCCGGCAGTGTTATGATGATCCCTGCGGAATGTGCACCGGGCCGCGGCGTGCCCTCGCCGTGCCCCCGCCGTGCCCTTGAGCCCCTGGAGGCACGACGACGGTGGACAGGACGCCATGCTCCTCCTCCCCCTCCTTCTCCTCCCCCGGCCCCCCATACCTCGCCCCGTTGCCCTGGCAACGCCCAACTTCCCCGCGCAGCCACGCCGCACCGCACCACGCCAGCCACCGGCTCAAGCGCTAAACCAAATTGGACAATTCCCTTGAAACGTTATACGTCGAGCGGCCAGCCGCGCCTGCCCCACCTCTCCTGTAAGGTCGCAGGAGCAAGGGCGTGACGGGGCTGGCGGTGGGCAAGGCGGGGTGGGGCGCGGCGGGGCGTGGCGGGGTTCATCTCGGGCGGGCGTTGTCTCCCGCGGTCGCGAGTGTACCCAAGTCCCGCCGGCGGAGGCCACCGCATGTGTCACATGGTTCATTCATTAGGCACCCGCCGCGCGCAGAATGGGTGGTGGCGTCGAGGTGGCGTGCTGCTGACGCGTCTTGGGGTGTTCCCGGGTGTTCCTCTGTCTGCCACATATCTTGCAGGGGCGCATCATGCGTCGTCGTGGTCCGCGGCGGCTGCATGGAGGTGCCATGAGAATATAAAGACGGTGACGACCGCAGGTCTGGTGGGTCGGGTCGGGTCGGTTCAGGGCCATCACAGGGTGGCCGCGGGAGAAGGCAAAGAATGGGGGGACATAAACTAGTCGGGCGCCATAGGCGACTGGATGTGGGCCACGCCGCTCCGCGCCCTCCCCCGCTGCCTGCCTGCCTGTCTGCCGAACTTAATCCGTCGCTGAATTCCTTCCTGAGCAACAGGTCTTTGGTGTATCCATTTGATCGAGGTGCCCGCCTCGCCCCGCCCTGCTCAGCGGCGCGCTCTCTATTTTATGTTGAGCATTTGCGACGTCGTTTGATTCCCCTTTGCGGACGTTTTGTTGGTCGTAATGCGTTTTGCAGGCAGCGGCTACCTGGGTCGGGTG
>NW_026267270.1:650486-652443 GCF_000697945.3 Frankliniella occidentalis | reverse complement strand
GGGGGGGGGGGTAGCGGGATTGAGGGAGGAGAGGTCGAGAGGCTTTAAGGGGGTAGGCAGGCGGGCAAGTGGATTAGGGGACAAGAGGCCCCCGGCCGATCCCTCCTCGCTCGCGAAAGGAGTAGTAGGAACGACATCTGACAAGGAGGAGCCTCTTAGGGTCACTGGACTGGACGAGGGACGCGCACGTGTGCCTGTGTGCGTGAGCGCGAGGGACGAGGCTGAAAGCGAGATAGAAAAGGGAGGGAGAAGGAGACAGAAAGAGAGAGTCAGAGAGAGGGGGGAGTGAGAGAGTGAGAGTGCACTCTTGTGCCGCGATGATCACGCAGACGAATGGCGCGCTGTAGCTCATTCATAACGACGCCCTCTCACCTCGCTTTCATCGTCGCCTTTCTTCCTCTTTTTCTTGTTCTCCTCGTCGTGCCCTTTTTGCGCGAAGAACCCCGGAGGGGGAGGAGGAGAAGGAGGATGACGAAAGGGGAGTAGGAGGAGGAGGAGGAGGATGATGATGGCCACTCGACGTCACCGTCAGCTGCCTCAGCTGCCCGAGGAGGAAGTGGACCCCCAGGGGAGCGCGAGCCTTGGCCCGGCTTGGCGGGGCGGGGCGGGGCGTGGCGGGGCGTGGCGGAGCGGTCGGCCCTCATCCCGCTGCTGCCCAACGGATAGGACACTCCTCTCGGCCCTTGAAAGTTGGTGTCCTCGTTTGCCGGGGTACACGTCTGCCGCCACGCTGCCGCTCGCCGCAACGCCGAGAGAGTCGGGCCGCGCAACGATTGACGCCGCCGCCGCTGTCAGCTGCGTGTCAGCGGTTGGGTGCGCCGATGATAGGGACGCCGTCGAGCCGGGTCACCGCGGCGAGCCCCCCACCGCCCCACCCGGCCACGCCTCTGATATAACGACTACATGAGCGGGCGGCGCTGGACGGCGGCCAGCGCCGTGGTCTCTGGCGCGGTCCACCCGGGTCCAGCGCCTAATTGAATGCGAAGAGAGCTCGCTCGGCCCGGGGCGGGGCGGGGCGGGGCGAGGCGCGCGCTGCTGGAAGAGCGGCCCATTTCGTGGGAAAAGAGGTCAGGCGGAGCACGAGGTGACATCGGGGGGTCGCGCTCCGCCGCTGCTCCGCGCTCCAGGGAGGGCCAGAGAGGGCGGGCGGGCGGGTTGCGGGAGAGGAGGAGGAAGAGAAGAGCGGCCATTGCTGTTCCTCCCCGCTCCAAGGAGGAGAAAAAAAAATCTGGACGACGCGCAAAATTTACTACGTCAGTGGTGGCTGGTGGCGCGGTCGTGCTAACTGGAATTGTCACGTTATTCCCTCAGCCCCGCCCACTCCGGCCGGGCCGGCCCCGGCCCCGCGACGCTCAGCACCGCCGGGGTTTCTTTTGGGACTCTTTGCGGGGGCCGCGGCGCTGATGGCGGAAGTTAAATGAGATGGGTTTTGCACGTCGCGGAGCGGGCTGGGGCGGGGCCCGGGCGGGCGGGGCTATAGGGATGCTGTGCGCCGCTGGAGCGACAGTCACGTCGGGGTTAATTTCTCGTGCACTTTATGGCTTGTTTGGTCTCAAGTTTACCGTCTCTGACGCGCGCGGCCGGTGCGCAGCAGACGCATGACCCGTCTGAGATGATGGCGGGCGGGCAAGTTGACCGTCAGGATGCCGGTCAGGACCGTTACGGCCGATTACAGCGACGAGGCGAGAGGGTACCCGCAGCTGAAACGGGCTGCTGTGTCTTGGTCCTGGCCGGGGACCGCGGGGAGAGTTAGGAGGGGGGGGAGAGGGAGTGCAGAGAGAGAGGGAGAGACGAGGAGAGCAAAGTGAAGAGACCGGATGGAGCTCGGGGGCGGAAGCCAAAAGGGATATAAGGGTGGCTGCTGCCGCAGCTCTGGCCTGCAGTTTTCCTCGCCGCCGCACTTGGCTCCGCTCCGACTGACTGCAGAACGGAACAGCGATATGCAGGCAGATTTCTC
>NW_026267270.1:646380-649741 GCF_000697945.3 Frankliniella occidentalis | reverse complement strand
TGCCGCAGCTCTGGCCTGCAGTTTTCCTCGCCGCCGCACTTGGCTCCGCTCCGACTGACTGCAGAACGGAACAGCGATATGCAGGCAGATTTCTCTCTCCTCCTCCCCCTACCCTCCTCTTACCTCATTCGACCAACTTTGAAAAGGGAAAACGTCGCCTTCTCATTTTCCTCCTTTGCTCCGCACCACCCGTCGTCAGTCTGTCTGTCTGTCTGTCTGTCTGTCTGTCTGTCTGTCTGTCTGTCTGTCTGTCTGTCTGTCTGCCGGCCTCTATCTCCGTCTCTCTCCCTCTCCCACTCTTTGTGTCACTCCCCTGTTGTCCCAGCCCAACTGCAAGCCAACTTTCGCGCTCCTTATTTCAAATACCCCGCGTGCCGCACGAGATTAGACGCCCCCTCCCCCTCCTCGTCTTCCCGAGCCCAGCCGCAGCCGAGCTCCCTATTAATTGCGCCGGGCCGACCAGGCCGCTGCGGCCAAATGGAACAATAATAATATAACGTCTTCAACTACTTTGCTCATCCTCTCCTGCTCCTCCTCCCCCGCTATATCAGCTCTGTCGACGGCGCGCGAGGGGGAGAGATAGTGTATGGGGCCGGCGACACAGTGACAGCCAGCCCGCGCCAGACTCGCGGCAGGCGGGGCCGCTTTAGATCTTACGCGGCCTGCGTGCGGCCATTGCCATTCTCCACTGCACCAACCGGGCGAGCAGTGCTGCTGTGAGCTCGGCGCCGCGAGAGTAAGATTTTATTCTTCCTGTGCGGCACAGCGGCCGCCCCCAGCCTGTGCCGACCCACCGCTAGTCTCTGGGCTCGGCTGCCGGCGCGCTGGTCGCCAAACAGCCACTTGGGTCGATGTCCACCTCCCCAGCAGCTCCCGTCCCCCCACGCCGCCGCCTGGGCGTACATCACGTATGAAAGATAACCCATTATGTCGGACGAGTGAAAAAGTTTCCTCGGCCAACTTCCTGTGCGCTGCGGCTCCCCCTCAGCCCGCCTAGAGCCCCGGGCGTCTTGGCCCGACGACCAGGCTGAGCCGACCCCCCACTTCCGAACTTGTCTCCCCGAATGAACTAATCTGCGGCTGCGGCCCGGTGTGTCGGTCGGGGCTGCTGCGCGGGCTCTCCGTGCGCGGGCGCATTTCGCGGCCCGTCGCCCAGCCATTCCTGCCCCACCCACGCCACCGCCCGGACACATCTCGTACGCTGAGCCACTGTGATGCGCAATCACGGCCCCGGCCGGCGGTGTGGAGAGAGGGGGAGGCCCGGAAGTGTGTCGCGGAGGGCGGGGCGGCGCGAGATAAGGCGGCCTCGCGCTGCACCTCCCCGACGACGGCCTCCTCAGCCCCTGCGAGGCCCGGGCTCTCCAGATCGGGTTACCAGAGGCGGGTCGCCGGCTCGCCGGCTGCGCTGTTGATCCTCCCGAGAGGAGAGGGGTCGCGACCGAGTCGTGTCACATAGCGCGGTGGCGTGAGGCAGCGTTTGGAGCGCCCGGGAGAGCCCGCCGAGGAGGTATTAAAGGTCACAGGTCACACAGGCCCACGAAATTGAAATTGTATTGTGATGGCGAGAGGCGTGGTGTCTGCGACGTTCGACATTCATTCGCCCGCTCTCCACCCCACCCGCCGGCATCCCTCCCCCCGTCCGTTATCCTCTCTCCGAGTCTCTCTCCCCCTACTCTGTCATTGCTCTGCTCCGGGCCTCGACAATTTCGTGACAGCATCAGCCTCTAAAAGTTGCAGCGTCCTCTAGGCTGTCGCTAAGAGGGCAGTTGCCTCCCCGCCCCTCTTTCTCCAACGAAATGCAAAACGACTCTGAATGTTGTTTTTCTCCAGTGCGCCGTGAGCGTTAAATTGGTATCGCTGCCGGCGTCCTCTAGCTGCCCCGCCCCCTCTTGCCGCTCTTCCCCTTTTCCTTGGAATCCAAAGTTAGTCTGCCTGTCGCTCGTACTCCTCCTCTTTCTCCTTGTAACACACTTCCCGTCATTTTCAACTTTTCTCTTTATGTCACACATAAAAGCCAGCGGGGAAAGAGGGAAGGGGAGGGGCCTCCGGCCCGCGGCGTGCCGCAAGCCGCCCTAGGCTCGCCTTTCTTTTCCCTTTCTAACGAAGTGTAACAACTTGTTTCCTGCACACCACGCCCGAGCCAGGAGGGCCATGATGACCTACGCCAATGCGCTGTTTGCGGCTGTTTGTTTTTATTTTTCTCCTTTCTTAGTTTTTTTTTTTTTGAGATAAAATTAATGAAATGATGAAATGTATATAGGAATCACCGACAGTCATACTTTTCTGTTGCGGTGAATTATGTGTCACAGTTGGAACGGTTGTTGGAACTAGCTGGTCGACAAGACAACAACAAAAACTGCAAAAACGGGGTGAAAACAAAAAAATGAGAACAGGAACGCGTGTTCTTCAATTACCTGCGTGACGGACCACAACAGTTTTTTTCCCCTGGACATTGCAGTTCAAAGTTTTCTACTCCAGCTCATGTCTCTCTTCCCCTCCTCCCCCCCCCCCTCTTCCCAACCACTCCACGTATGAAATCGAGGGGGCCACCACTCCATTTTTGAGCGTACACACGATTGCGGGATTACGGTGGACTACGGTGGACTACGTGGGACTACGCGGGACTACAAGGGATTACTAAAGATTACGTATGATTGCGGAGGATTACACAAGATTACGCAGGATTACACGAGATTACGCAAGATTACATGGGATTACATGGGATTACGTGGGATTACGCAGGATTACGCAGGATTACATGGGATTACGTAGGATAACATGGGATTACATTGGATTACGCGAGATTGCGGATGATTACGCGTCTGCAATCATACGAGCTGCTCCAGATCAACGCCCTGGGCTTACAGGAGACTTAGGTAAGTGTAAATTCCCGATTCGGTTCAAACTCGGTATATTTGCTTCTTATCCCTATAGATGACTATTGCGCGTCAAAATTTGTGCTGAAGTTCATATGTCAAAACTCCCTATAGGGGCCTATACGGGCCTATAATTCCCAAAAAATAAAAATTTCATGTTAACATTTTGTTGAAGTGATATTCCGACTCAGAATGTGCGGTTTTGGGGGGGTAGTTCCTCTTCCATTTTTCGATTTGAGAACGCCTTCCATGAGTTTTTGTCGAATTTCTAAACTTTTTCTATAAAACGCTCCTATAAAGTACCCCGGGATGTGAACTTCAGCACAAAATTTGACCGGCGTTCGTCATCTACATGGTCAAGAAGCAAATATGCCGAGTTTGAACAGAATCGGGAATTTACACTTACCTAGGCAACCACACTGACGTTGGCGTGTGAGGCTTGCCGATCCCTGGCCCTCCCTTCTACTCGCCACCCCTCCTCCCAC
>NW_026267270.1:641420-645192 GCF_000697945.3 Frankliniella occidentalis | reverse complement strand
CGTATGAAATGCCCGACCCCCATTCCTTCTCCGCGGCGCGCCGTGGCGCTCGGTGTTGTGCCGGAGGAGTGAAGTTTGTCGACTTGTTATGGCCTCGCTAGTTTGTTCGTGGTCACCTGGCATTCACCCACTTCAACTTGGCCGGTGCACGGCGCGCTGCGGGGCGGGGTGGTGCGGGCTGGGCCGGGTCGGGTCGGGTACCCCGGGGCGGGCCACGGGCGCCACAGCGGGGAGCGGCAGCCGAGGAGGTTTATTCCCCCCAGAGCCACCCTGCTCGCCAAAGTGTTTCATTTCGTTCCGTAGCACTCGTGTCGCCCACACGACCACAACCCTTACGGCGGCGGCTCTCGTTCTCTGTATCTCTCTCTGTCTCTCTTTTTGTATATCTCTCTTTCTCTTTCTGTCCCTCCCTCGTCACCCTTTCTCTCACTCGTGCCCCTCCGTCTCTCCCCGACCGCTGCTTTTACTGCACCCCATCGCTCCTGTCATCGTTTCACATAAATATATAAATTCTTGCCACAAAATATGTAAATTCTCGGTGGCGGGGTGCGGGGCGCTGGTGGGGGCGCTGGCGTGCAAGTCAGCCGCGCGGCGCCGCGTCACGCGCGTGACGGTCCCGTCCATTTATTCACCCCTTTTCCTCCTTCGAGGCGGCGCGGCGGCGCTGCGGCCGGGCCTAAGCGGATTTCACCCTCACCCTGCTCCACTGACTCTCCCGGACGGACGGACACACACACACTTCGACTTGCTCGGAGCACGGCGCACAGCAGCGCTCGTTGCCGAGCCGCACGCTTTGCTGCACGTCACCGGGCCCGGATCACCGGTGCGGTGGTCTCCTCCGTCGCCCAAGACACAACAGTCTTGCGGGTTATTTACCCACCTAAGGAACCATATGGCGCCTCACGGATGGAAGTAGGCAAAACCACGCTCACGGTACGGCGTTCCTCACGCGTGGAAGGATCAGTACTATCTATGGCTAAAACCGTAGTTTAGCTACAGGTTTACTATAGTTTTATGGAGTTAAACTACAGTTTGAGTGCAGAAATTTGGGGACGAAGACAACAAAAAGTAACAAAAACTGCTGATCAACTTCAGTTTATCTAGCTTTGAACTTCAATTCCCAAATCTCTACAGTCTTAACTACAGTTTGCACGCAGACGACCCTTCCTCGCCGCTCGCTGCACTCAGGAGGGCGGGGCGCTTATTGTCGTTCGGTGTCGCTATAAAGGAGCGGCGCCCATCTCGAGCCGATGTACTCCCCCCTCCGTCCCCCTCCCTTCCCTCCCGCTCCCTTACCCGCCACTTTTGGCCAAGTGCCGTTAGCGCCCTTCAGCGCGCCTGATGACAGTGTTGTGACCGGGTGAGGAGAGAGGGGGGGTGGGGCGGGAGCGGGAGGCGGAGAGAGCGCGATATTTCCCTGGATAAGCGGTGTAGTGTGACCCCCCCCCTCCCCTTTCCTCTCACTCCTCCAAAGGTAAGCCATCGTCTTCAAATTTAACGAGCAGATCGGAAGTGCGCCGCTGCTGATCCGGCGCACTTCCGCGCCGCGGCGAGGCCACGTGC
This sequence comes from Frankliniella occidentalis, assembly GCF_000697945.3. NCBI lineage: Eukaryota > Metazoa > Arthropoda > Insecta > Thysanoptera > Thripidae > Frankliniella > Frankliniella occidentalis. The sequence goes on along the minus strand of NW_026267270.1, from coordinate 643,629 downwards.
AAGGGGGGTTCAAGGCGAGGATGTCGCCAACGCTGTCCTTTTACCAGGAAAGGCCAGGCGAGGATGTCGCTCACACTGTCCTTGTGCCGCGAGGGGCCAGCAAGGGGGCCAGGCCAGAGCCAGGCGAGGATGTCGCTCACGCTGTCCTCGCGCAGAGAGGGGCCAGGCGAGGATGTCGCCTGCCCTCGCACTCTTCTTCGGCAACAACACGCAGCTGTCGAAAGAACCGCAGGTCCTGGTGAAGTTGTATACTCCATGATCTGCATATATCGGATTAGCGATTGCCAGAAAATCCATTTGCACCCGTCACTCCGCGCGTGCTTGTCGGGGCTGCCCGCTCAAAGAGCCCCATGCAAATCGGCCGCTGCCGCGAGGGGGGGGGGAGGGGGGATAGCAACAGCACGCCGGTGGTTAACAGCGACAGGGGGGGCTTCCAACGCGGGGGCCGCACTCGACCAGCCCAGGCCGGCCCCGGCCGTATACCTACTCGCTTTTTACGATGATTGGTCTCTACGAATCACTTTGCCGAGAGCGGATTGCACCCGCGGGGCCTGCTCTGCTGCGGCTGCTGCCCGGGCACTTCAACCCTCTCTCTGCGGGCCATGACGCTCCCCCCACGCGCACAACGCGCGCGCACAACCACACACGCGCGCACAACCACACTCACACCTACGCACACCCTCGCATACACACACGCACACACGTTGCGCCGCTCGATTTGCATGCGGCGGTGGACGCGACCCTTTCGGCCAGGCCGGCCGTCCCTTTCCGGACTGAATTGGAAATGGTGCGGTGTGAAGCTGTGAAGTGTCGATGCAAATGCGTCTTGCGCCGAGCCGATCGCCCATAGCCGGGCAGGGGAAGGGCCGGCGGGCTGGCGGGGTCCGCAGCCCGGGTGAGCCTCACCGAACCGACAGGGGAGCAGCAGGAGGACAGGTGCGAGTGAGACGGTGGGGACGGCGACCGCCACTGTCTCGGCCACAATCCCGTCGCACTTCAGTCCCGCGATCGCGGACGCGGGCCGCTGCTGCTGCTCACCCCTGTCACATGCTCGCCGGCCAGCTCGTCAGCCTGCCTCGCCGCCGAGCAGCTGCTGTGGGTTTGCACTTGGCGCGCGCCACGCCACGCCACGCCACGCCACGCCACGCCACGCCCTGTGGCGCCATCCGCCGCACGTCGATAAGGAGAGCGCAGCGCCGCGTCACCAGGTGATTGATAACGCCATGATCCATCAGCATTGTCCCTTTTGTCACGGAACGGGGCCACGGCGCGCCCCGCCGGGCAGGCCTGGGCGGGGTGGGGCGGGGCGGGACGGGGCCGCGACAGCAGACGTGCGGAGCAGGAGGAGGAGGAGGAGAGATAGGCCAGACCGCCACCAGCACGACACCTGCCTTTGTACGGCGCGAGTCTATATACGTCGGGAATATGCGAAAAGTTTTGACAATCTGCCGCCCGGCCGGGCCGCGCCGCCCCGCGCCTCGCTCACACACCATCCATCTCGGCGGTGCCCTCCTCGGCCCGTCCCCGCGACACCAGCGGGACCGCCCGCCCGCCACCGACTCGTTGTGTATTTCTGTCTGTCATTTTACAGCCGCTCTGGTTTAAGGTCGGACGGGAGGGTGACCTTTTTCTCACTTTGCGCTTGACTTTCTCTCCAACTCCAGTTCAGTGCTCCAGCTGACCTTGTGAAACCGTGTGTGACCCGCTGACCCCACGTGCTCTCCTGTTGCAGGCGCCTACCCCGTGCAGATCACGCACCTGCACGTGCCGCAGTACGTGTCCAACGGGTCGCACGCCGCCATCCTGGACTGCGAGTACGCGCTGGGCCCGCGCGAGAGCATCAACGCCTCGGGGCTGGTCGTCAAGTGGTTCTTCAACGACGGGCCGGCGCCCGTGTACCAGTGGATCCCGCCGCAGCGGCCGCAGGAGCTGGGGCTGCTGCGCGGCCGCCTGGACCTGGGCTACCAGGCCACCAAGTCCAACGCGTCGCGCCACCGCGCGCTCTACATCCGCAACCCCACCACGGACCTCTCGGGCGAGTGGAAGTGCCTCGTGTCCACCTTCGACGACGAGGACTTCATGACCAAGAAGATGGTCGTCTACGGTGAGTGGTGGTTGTGGTGTCGCCTGCCGGCGGAGTGGGCCGGGCTTGTTTTGACAGTGTGTCCGCGCAAAGCGCTTGAGATTGCCTGAGATTACATCCGCCGAG
>NW_026267270.1:635579-638580 GCF_000697945.3 Frankliniella occidentalis | reverse complement strand
GGGAGACGGTGCTGTTTTGTTTATACAATCAGTTGGCAACCCGCACACGAATGCCGCCGCGACGCCACGCTGCGCCACCGAGAGGGCGGAAGAGAGAAGGCGGCGTGAGACAGAAGCCGCGCTCTCTTCCTCTCTTTCTGCTTTCTCTTCTCTTCGCTGCGGGGCTCCACAGCAATTTTAGGCGGATGGGTCGCCCTCGACGTGTGTGCGCCGCGCGGACGACTAACGATGCACCACCGGTGGGAGCGCAGAGTGCTCTCCCGGAGGCATACGCGGGGCGGCGGGGAGAGTCGGGCGCCAACCCGACCCTTCGGCTCAAAAGTCACCAACAAGGCCGGGGCTCGCCCTCCGCTCGGCCTGGCCGCGGTAACGTATGCACATTATTTATTGTTATCGTCGTTATTTTGTATAAATAGGGCAGAAAAAGTAGTGGAGCTGTCGAGCAGATGATTTCCATTGCGGGGTGGAACAGACGGCACCGGGCGCGGGCGGCGAGCCGAGCGGCGCAGGCGAGATCTGTGATAAGGTCGGCACCTTGGCGTTCTGTTTCATTCCGCTAAGTACTGCCTGTTTGCACGAGCCACTCATACATTATTCACGGTGCAAGTGCTGTGAGTGTGTGTGTGTGATAGAGAGAGAAAGAGGAGGGGGAGGGGGTTGTTTGCGTGCGTGCGTGCTCGACTCGCTCTCCTCGGGCAGAGCCGCGCCGGGGATCGAACCTGCGCCCCGATCTCGTCAGTCTCTCGCGCGGCAGCATCCCCGCACCACGCCCCTTCAAAAACTCTCCTCCTTGCCGATCGTCTTCTCCTCTGTGATTGATGAAGTCTCATCCGATCGCTTCCGACGTGAGAGATGCCCCCAGTTTTAGCGGGTGCTGCTGCGCGCCGGGGGCGGGGGAGCGGCCGAGAACGCCCCCATACGGGCGGGGCCGCCGCGGGTGGAGGGAGAGCCCCTCCATCTGCTCTTCTTTTTGCCCCAAACGCAACCGCCAAATTTGTGTCGCGAGTTTTTGTTCGTCCATCAAAGCGCGGCCGCTCCGCCCCTCCCGCCCATCTCTGTCTTTCTCTTTCTCTCTCTCTCTGCTCTCTCTCACTCGCTCTTTCCTGCCGGTCATCATTCTTCCTCTCGCCTCGCATGGGGGCGCCGGGTCGGGCGGGTCGCCATGGCGGCCACACGGCGGGGCGGGGCGGGGTGCGCACCCCGGGGGCGATAGTCGGACGGATATCCTGGGGCAGGGCCAGTGGTGCGTAGTGCCATGGGGCGCGGGGACAGCGCGCGGGGGTGAGGGGGTTAAATGTGGGCTCCATGGGGGCCATGCATACCGGGGGCGTGGCGCGGGGTGCGGCGCGGCGAGGACCGCAGCTGCCGATGGGAAGTCCGCGTCCAGCAGCGAGGAAGGGCCGAAGTGCGCTGAGCGGCGCTGAGGCAAGCACATCGGGTTTCAATCTCGTGGCTGCGGGGCGGGGCCTGACGCGGCGTGCCCGCCTTGCAGCGCTGAGACTGGGGCTGCGGAGGTCCTCTCTCAGCACAGTGGTGGAGTCTCCGAGGGACTTTGGCGGTGCAGGCAGGCGACTCTTCCGCACGCCATCCGCTCACTCTGGCCGGCGCCAGGCGTCGGTGTGTGAAAACGACCAATGGCGTGGCGCGGCCGGTCGGCCAGCACGCGTGTGATTTGCATTATGGTGTGCGAGCCGGCCGCCCCGCTCTACCCCGCCCCACCGCACTTCTTGTTTACTCCTTCGGCCCGCCCCCGCCTTGGTGACGCAACGTCGCCAATAAAAGCGCGCATTTGGGCAGCGGGCGCCGGCGTCTCGCTCGCCCGGCGTCTTCTTTGTGCGACTAAATTAGGGAAACTTTTTTATCAAATCCGGGGAGGGATGGAGACCGAGGGGGATGCCCCTCCCGATGACTGGGCCGGGGCCACACCGCCCGGCCCGCCCTCTGTGATGGCCGTCGGGTCGGGTCGGCGGGGGCGAGGGCAGCGCTGCCCAGGGATGTGTACACACGGCCCGCAAGACGGCGGCGGCCGCCCTCCCGATGGGCCCCGAAAACTTTCCTCGTTACATTTTTGCAAACACTTATGATTCGGCAATAAAATCCAACTACATTTTGATGATGGAAGTTTCCCCCTGCTCGCTGCGGCGGTGGTTAGGAAGCGATAATAACGGTAATGATGAACCCTATTTAGGATCGGCGATGGTAATGGAATGAGTTCTGAGCACAACGCAGGGCGCTGCTTGCAACGGCGCCGGCGCCCAGGATCTTTTGTGATTTGTTCTACGAACAAAGTTTGGCCGGCTCCCTCGCCTTACATGCGCCCCCTCCCCGGCCACGGCGGCGTTTGCGGAGGACTTCCCCCGAGGTCGCTGGAGTCTGCTGCAAGGAGCTCCCGGTACACTGCTAGACCACGCCGTCCCGCGGCCGCCGTGAGGGACACCGGCCGGACACCGCGCGGCTCTCGGCTCTCCGGTGCCTGATGATTGTCTCGCGTGCACGCGCGTCGCGACGAGCAGCGCCGTCATGCGGTCTTATGACATTCCCCAGACGTGGGGGGAGCCGCGCGGACTCGCACGGCCGGGCACGTGTCCTGGGTGTCAACAGCCGACCGTCCTCGTGGAGCGTGACCGCGTGGCGTGGTGGGGCGGGGCGGGGACGTCGCCGAGTCTTCGATCAACCCCAGTTCTTGTTGGAAGTCGTCGCGTCGCGCCGCCCCTTCCCCCTTCCTTATACCTCGTTGTTTGGAGTGGCGCTGGCCGCCCCGCCCCGCCCTGCCCCGCTCCGCGCGCGCTGCACGGGGGTGGACGGACATGTGACCCGCGGCGCCTTCCCCCTTCCCTTCCTCTCCAACTCTCTCTCGCTCCCCTCAGCCCCACACTTCTCTCCTTTCCTTGAAGCTCCGCCAACTCGCTACACTCCGCAACCCAGCAGCCCTAGCCCTCGACTACATCTCCCCAACTTTACAGCTGCTCCACAAATTGTCCCCCTCCCCTTCTTCCACCCC
>NW_026267270.1:623983-629794 GCF_000697945.3 Frankliniella occidentalis | reverse complement strand
CTTGGGAGCTGAACTTGGCAGTTTCGTAACGGCGTATGGCGGACGTGCTTTCTGCACGATCCCCCAGCGTTGTCTCCCCGGTCATCTGCAGGTCAAACTGTAAGGCAAATGAACGGCCCGCCCGAGTCTCGGGTCACCCCCACCCCTATGATGTCATACTACATGGTCGCGGCCTTCCAGGACGGACAGGTTCAGTGGCGCGCCCGCCAGCAGAGCGCCCCCGGGGTGCCTGCCTCTCTGCCTCGACGTCGTCCCCCATCAACCCCCCACCCCCCCTCACTTTGCGTCTCGTCGTCCCAATTTACCCCGCGCGTCACACGCACGGGCCCCCTTCATATCAGTCGGCGCGTCATCTCCACCCGCCCGTCCCGTCCCGCCCGTACAGTACATCAGGTGCGATCGGGACCGGGATGCTGCTTGTGCGGCCCTGCAGCCGCCCTGCCGCCCTGCCGCCCTGCCGCCCTGCAGCCCTTCCCAGACCAACGGGGAGATGAATGGCCAGGGGGGCCGCCACACCGGGACCCATTTTTACGTCCCATTGACAAATTGAAATGGAATGACGCACGTTCGTTCGTTTTGGCGGAATCGTCTTTTACTCCCCCCGGGGGGTCCAGCCCAGCCTTTGCCCCCGCCCGGCACTCTATCCCCCTCCCCCCCGGAACAGCACAGCCAGGCTCAGCCCCGACCCGGCCCAGCCCGGCCCGCCAGAGCTCAGGGCCACATATATTCCACGCTATATGACACACGGTCCCCTTGGGCGGCCCGGCCCGGCCCGGCGGCAGCGGTGCTAGGTCAGGGATACAATATGGAGAGGGTTCGCCCCCACGGCCCATACGTCGAGCTTGCCGGATGATTGCGGGTTGGCGTGAGTGGCGGGCCGGCCGAAGAGAAGGGAAGGGACGGGCGCCGAGGCTTGACCCTCCGATCAAGAACACGGGCGGCTGACGGCTGTGAGGCGCGCGGGGGCGGGGCGGGCGGGGCTGATCAGTGACGCGGTGACGCCTCGTGTGCATACGTCCGCCGCCGGGCCGGGCCGGGCGTGGCGAGGGGGAGGGAGGGCGGCCACTCCCGCAAGCACGCTCCCCTTCTTCTGGACATATAATCGAATTCCCTTCCCCGGCGCGTCGCGACGCAGGGCCCCCCTGGGGGCGGGGCGGGGAGCCTCGTTAGCCTTTTGGAGCGCAGCCGTGATGTGCCAGACGGACGTCACAAGGGCCTGCTGCGACGCGCTGCCGCCGTGCTGTGCGTGCGTGTGTCGTGCAAACCCCCTCCCCAACCCCTCTCTCTTTGCGCTGGCTGCTTTGTTCTGGCGCAGACAACACTGAAGTACGTTGAATTGCGTTACAAATGAGCGGCCTTTCAAAGGGGGCAGGGCGGGGCGGGGCTGGGCTGGGCGAGGCTGCTGGGGTTGGGTTGTGCTGGGCGGGGGCTTCTGTCTTTTTACCAGAGACTGCTGTGTCATCGCGCAGGGTGGACATGACGTGTTCAGCGCGCGCTCCCTCCGCCCCCGCGCTCACACAGACGTGCGCACCACACACACGCGCGCGCGCACGGAGGGGCTTACGGCTGCCTCTGTGATCGCGCTGGGGCCGTAAAATTATTTGGGGGCCTCCTTTTAAAAATGAGCCAGGCCGTATCGAGGAAGCGTAGCCCGTCTCTCGTGAGTCGTCCGGACCCGCCTAATTTTCATTTTGGGGCCGAAGGCGGGCGAGGGGGCACCCTTTGTGAGGGTCCCTCAGAAAGCGGAGCCTGCGCGCCACGTTGCGCCCGTTCCTTCCTTCTCTCCCCCTCTTTCCTCTGGCTCTTTTTTCTCTCGCCCTCGCCCTGACTTTCTTCTCCGAAATTTGTGAACCTTTTTCACAGATTCAAACTGATCCTCTTATCGAGAACAAATTAAATGGCACTTGCCGCCCGGAAAGGCCCCTCCGCCCGTCGCTCTCGTGCTGCTGCTGCTGCTGCTCTTCTGCTCCTCGCTGACACCCCCGCCCGCCCGCTCCCTTTCTCCCGCCCTACCGCACCCCGCCTCACGCCGAGCAGAGCAGGCGGGGCCCGTGACGCCATGTGGAGGCGGGGTCGCGGAAGCGCTGACCACGCGGAAACAAACACACAAACCCAATCCGGGCGGAGTGGTGCCGCCGGCCCGGGACGACGGGACGGGACGGGACGTCCTGGTTGCTGCCACGTGTCGCGACCCTCGCGGCGCCGCCGACTGCCAGGCACACCCGGTGGATCCGTACTGCGGAGCGTTGGCGCCGAGCATGGCGACGAGCATGACGGTGAGCATGGCGCTGAACATGACAGCGAGCGTGGCGCTGAGCATGCCGGCGAGCGTGGCGCCGAGCATGCCGGCGAGCGTGGGGCTGAGCCACTGGCGCGCGCAAGGGGACCTGGCGCGCCCGCCCCTTTTGTTTTTCGAGACGAGCACGAAATTAAAAACTAAGTCGTGGTGGCGGATAGACGCTCGCGCCCGCGGCATGCTTGTCCTTGTGGCCGCGGCCGGAGGCCGTTGGCCTGGCGTGCGCACATTGCGCCGAGTGTGTCGGCGCGGCCCGGCGCGCGGGCGGTGGAGGAACGGACCCCCGAGCAGTACGCGGTTATGCATGGTTTATTCAACGTTTGGCGTGGAAGCTGAAAAATTATCATAGAAATGAATAGCATGACATTCCCTCTAAGTCTTGGCGATAAAACAATCGGCGAAATAAAAAGAAAACCCTGTAGGGCCTGGGCCGGCGGCCGAGGCCAAGCAAGCAAGCCGCCCGCCCAACGGCCCAACAACGGCGTTTCTTGATATTCCGGGACGCAGTAGTGGCTTGGCGTGGCGCGGAGGCCGGAGGCCCGGGGGTGCGGCGGTGCCCCGGCCAAAGGCGGCGGTTGCTGCTTAACGGGCACCTTCGTGAGTTCCAGCTGTGAGGGGGTCGTCACGTGAGGGGTGGGCAGCGCGGACTCGGCACGGACGCACTCGTGCTGGACGGGCGGCCCAACCCTCCAGGGCGTCTGCAGCAGCAGCAGCAGCTTGGCGCAGCTTGGCAGGCCTTCGGTTTTTTCGTCGTCGTAAAAGTAAAATTGTCTGCGCGTGGTCTAGACGCGGCGGTGACGCGCAAAGTTTTCGTCGCGCTCTCTCGACATGCAAACAGGCCTATAATAGAAGACAACAGCGATGCCAGGACGCGCCTGCCCCGACTACTAAGGGGGCTATCCTCCCCCGCCGCCCCTCCGACCCCGCAGACGGCACGAAGCAAAAAGTTGCGCAGGGCCGAGTGGGTCTCCATCATCCCTGCCACTGCCGCCGCTGGCCCCGCCTCCGAGAACCAAACGATTCGCTCAACTTGTTAACTTTCCCCGAAACTAGCACAACAAGTGTTGCAGATTGAATTTGAGAGGGCTATGATGGGGCTGGCAAATTTTATTCCGCCGCGTGTGCTCGCCACCGTCGCGGTCAAACTTGGAACTAACTACAGTTGGCGCGGCGGCGTAGAGATGCGGTCAGCTGGAGGCTGGCGTCGGACGGGGAAGCAGGGGAGGGGGTGGTTAGCTAATGAAATGTAAGCGATCAGAAAGTGGAAAGGAGAACGGGGAGCGGTAGAGAGGAGGGGGGAAGCACGCCCCAAGTTTAAGTGAGGAAAGGAGGGCCATGGTCCAGGAGTTTACTAAGTGGGCTGATAGTTTGTGATGGACGGCTTCGCCTCCCCACCCCACCCCCTCCGCCGACGCTGTGCGTTTGCCCATCCGAGCCACGCACTTCTATCTACTTCTCTATAGAGCCGTTTCTTGCCGCCGCTCAGGCCCGACAGAGACATCGGTGAAACGACGGGTGAACGACGGCGAGGGAGGCTGGGAGGCCCGGCGAGGTGCTGCTCTGTGCGGGGACACGGTGGGCGTCCTCGTTACGGCCCTCAAAGTGGTTTAAGGCAGCTCATTTTTGGCTCGGCTGAATTTACTCGCAGCAATGAAAGGGAGCGCCGCGGGGGCGGCGGGGCGGCTGCTCCGCGGGCCGGCTAATGGTGGGGCGACTCGCGGGGCGGGACACTGGAGGCCGCGGCGAGAGGGGGCCCTCGCGGCCCGGCCTGCCCGCCCGCAGCAAGAGCCGCCTGCTGTTTACCTGGTGTCGCTAGCAGGCCCGTCGGAACCGGTCGGAACTGAAGGGCGGGCGGTGGGCGTCGCGCGTCGCGTCGCCTTACCTGCTCGCCGGCGCCGGACGCGAAGGGAAACGGGCTGCCGTCGTGAGGCGCGGGCGGGCGGGCCCGCGGGGGACGCGCGGACGTTGACGGCATGTCCCTCCAGACACAAATCAGCCGCCACATGCTTGTTTGTGCGGGGGAGGCCTTCACCGCATTGCATCGCATTGAGTTCTTCTTTCGCGGATGTGTACTTTTGAACTGCTGTTGCGCCTGCCACACATACTGCCAATTTTGCCACTAACATCCGCTTGTGTTTCTGTTTGTTCGCAGAGGGTGCAGCCGCGCGGCCCGCCGTCCGGCTGTTCTGGGCGTGCCTGGCGGTGTCACTGGTCTCGAGGTAGTTGACCAGGATGCAACGTTAGTCCTCTGGCGCCCGGCCGGCGTCACCCCTCGTATACTCATGATGATGACCGTCCCGTTGCTTGCAGGTTGTTCGGCTGAGCGGCCCGTTTGAGTCTCCCTGAAGCAGACCAGAGTGGGCGCCGCGTGGAGGCCGGCGGCCGCCTCCTGACAGGCGCGGACGGAGGACGCCGCCGGCACGCCGGCCCGGGCCCAGCCCCGGCCCCGGGGCGTCTCAAGTGGACGTGACGTCGTCGTTGTCACTCCTGGGAGGGCGCGCCTGACCTGAGGGCAGCCCTCCGATGCGGTGTCTCAGTGACGGAGGACCTCGTCTTTGTGATTAACTTAAGCCAGTCGTGTGTAAGCGGAGGGCGCGTCGTGGCTCTGAACAATGGACTACAAGTGGCCCATTTGCGTTTCGTTTGAAGAATCTCATATTGATGTCTTGCCCTATACGGCAAGGCCGAGATAGAGAGAGAGAGTGTAAGAGAGAAAGTAGGTTTGGTCATGTGAAAGAAACATGTCAGCTCCCTGTGCACAAGTGTTCTGTTATTCAATCAATTCTTGCATGTATGTGTACTTGAGTTCTTTACCTCGGCTGTGATAACACAGTTTCATACTTATTATTTCTAACTAAATTATTGATGATGAATGAGTGGTCAATATCAATGTGTCAAAGATTTACTTTATGTGTGGATTTTTTAACTTCTCCATAGCTTTGGAACATATTAACGCCAATTTGGGGATTGCAAGGCCATTGAATATAATATATGTTATGCTCTGATATTTTTTTTCCTGTAAAAATGATATTTTGGTCTTACATTAAGTAGAAGACGGTCAATTTAAGAGCACAAGTCATGTCCATAACACCCTTATGATCTAAGTCATGTATCTGTTTCATACATCCAAAGCAATGTAGTTCAAATGGCATGTTTGCTTAAATCGACATAGACTGATTTGCTCTGTGGGGACAATAAGCGTCTCATAAGAAATAAATATTTTAACATGTCAGAATTTCTAAAAGAAAAAAAAAACATTTTTTTTGTCCATGATAAGTTTAGTCTTAACATCCTTGTTTTTTCCTCGTGCCTGTTGGAAAGTGAAGAGGGAAGCTGTTAATTGAGCCAAAGATTTCAACCAAACATTAGTCTATGTGAAACTAAGCCACAAAGTGTCACATGTTTGGTTGATGAATTTTAATTATGTATTCATTGTTATCTTTTTCACCACTTAGGCGTATTCAGAGTTTATGCTAGAATTTATGTGCGAGAGACTGCTGTGCTTGAAAGTGATT
>NW_026267270.1:620122-623933 GCF_000697945.3 Frankliniella occidentalis | reverse complement strand
CCCCCCTAAATCTCTTTGGCATGCCAGAGAGGACGAGGGGGATGAAGGGGGGATGGGGGTGGTGGGCGTCGCTCGCTCGATTGCGGTCCACGAGAGCGCTAACATCATACGGCCTGATTCCCGCTGTTCACTTAACGCAGTTCTTCTGGTCGGAGAGCTCGACAGGTGGACAGCAGGCGCGGGCGTGAGGGGAGGGCAGAGCGGAGCGGGGAGGTCTGATCAGAGGTCCCCGGGGGACCCTCCTCCGCCCCATCGCCCGCTGGCCGCCCCGTCCATTCCCAATCCCTGCACCCTCGCCCGCCCAAGCCCAAGCCCACCTCAAAATGCTGCGTCTCCCCTACTCTCCCTCGTCCCTCCTCCCCGCAGACTGATGGCTTGGACGTGCCACTCTGGACGGGCGGCCTGCAGTGTAACTCTCTCTCTCCCTTCCACACACACACACACACTCTCTCTCTCTCTCCCCCTCTCCCATCCCCCGCCGCCCTCGCACCGCCCGTATCGGCCCTACTATTGGACACTCGGGGACATTATAGGTGCGGGCTGCCGCCGCAGCTGCCGCCGCAGCTGCCGCCACAGCTGGTGATCGCCGTGATCGCCCAGGTGCGCTGTTGTAGCGCTGCTGCGCCGCTATGTGTTGTTGTTTTGAAGCTGCCGATCCGTGTCCCGAGCTTCCCCAAGCTGGTCCTGGCCGGCTCTACGGCTGGAAGCGGGAAGCGGGAGGGGAGACAGAGGGGGGTTTGCTTTGAGTCTAAACCATAGAGCAATCCGTGGCATAGCACTCCCTCGGCAGCCAAGTTAGACCCGGCCTCCTCTACCGGGAGAGGAGGAGGAGGAGCGTCGCCAATCTCAGGCCCGGGCCGTGGAGAGGAAAGCGGAAGCGGGAGCGGGGAGGAGCAGCGGGAGTTAGCGGTTGCACAGCCTTCTCCATTCTAGAGCGGGGAGGTTGGCGGGTACCGGGGCGCGGCGATATCACGAGTGAGGGGCGGGCGAGAGGGGAGGAAAATTGAGCAAAGATCGGAGAGAGGAAGCGAAAGAGAAGGGGAGAGGGGTGGGGCAGGGGAAAGGGGTAGGAGCGGCCCATGTGCAGCGAGCGACGGCGGCCCCTTCAGTTTTAGTATTGGAAGTGCTGCCTTATTGGACGGGATATCCCGAGGGCTGTGTTACTCGGGCCGGGAAGGGCGGCGGCACCACCGGAGGGGCGCTCACATGGGATGGCGCGGTGGTGCACGACCGAGTGAGCGGCAAAGGTTCCTTTTGAAAATGCTACTCGTTTGCCGGTGCTCAGCTGCTCTCCTCAGCTGCTCTCCCCCCTATGCCCGCGCTAATGTGGTTCGGCGCGCAGGGGATGCTCCCCACCACGCTGGAAGCGTTCTACCTTCGCTTCCGACCCACACTGCTCCACCGAAACGATGAAATAATTTGGAGCCACCACCTTGAACGTTTGCCAAGCGGCCAGGCTCTGCTCCTCCTTCTCTCTCTCCCCCTCTCTCTCTCCTTCTCCGCCCCGCGAGGAAGCGGCACGCAGACCCCGCTGAAATCTGGATCGCGTTATTGCCCTGCTTTGGTCTTGTCTTGTCGCGAGGCGGCTTGTCCACGGAATGGCCTCGCGCGCTGCTCCGAAGCTCGTTGTCGAGATTTAGAGCCGGCGTAGCGTGGCGGGGCCCGGCGCGGCGGGGCGGGATGGTGGTAGTGGTGGTGGCGCTAGGGCGCTCTCGGCAGGTTCTTGAGCCGCCCGGCGCGCACCCGCGGAACAACCAACTCTACTGCCGAGAAAGGGAAGTCCCGCGGACGGTCCCATAAGGCGCCTGCTGGAAGTTCTCGGATGGTCTCGGTGGGGTTTCCGTCGTCCCCATTTGGTCAGCCAACCTGTTCACACGGCAAACGAGAAGAAACCGGAGGGAAAGCCAAAGAAAATAAGGACATTCTCAGACAAGGCCCCCGTCCCGGGGCCGGTGTGTGTGTGGGCGTGCCATGGGTTTGGTCGGGGTGAATTGGAAATGGGAAGTGGATAGTGTGTTTGAGTTGCGCGCGCCGCCGTGTGCCGTGCGGTGCCGTGCGCGCTCGGGGACACGGGTCGCTGGGCGCCCGAGGCCGCCGTCAGCCCCACGGCCCACGGGGGCGTACGGTGGGGGCGGTGTTTCTCCGAAGTGCCGAAAGTGCGCGTGTGTGTGCACATGTGCCGGGGAACGGGCGCCGCTGGAGGACTTGCGAGGCCAACATGGGGCCTTGATGAGAGCTCGCCCCGCCCAAGCGTCCTGTGCGACGCGACGGGTGGGTAGGCTACCTGCCCGCCACCCGCCAGGCGAGGATGTCTGATGCGTGCACCGTCGGGCCAGTGGCGATCGTACGCTGTATATGAGGTCACCGAGTCACTGAGCGGGGCTGGGAAGTCCGTTCCGAATCAATATTAAACAGTCCGTCACGCTCAGCAGTCATGCCTCTAGCGTCGTCTTCGAGGGTTTATAAGGCGACCTGCTGGCCGTCCCCCTGGAACGCGATGCAGACTGCAAGTACGAAAATCCCCCAGCAGTGCGCGACTCGCGGCGACAGACGACGCGTCTCTTGCTCTGGAACCCTGGGAGGAAATTGTGCAGTGAAGCGAATGCTGGCGAATGTCAACAGTCTCAATGACTCCAGTCCGCTCCGGTCGCTGCTGCTGGTATCTTGCTGGATCTAGTTCCCTCCTGGCAGGCGAGACTGGTGTGAGGAAGTGCGCGGCGGCATTGGGCATCGTCATTGACTCCGACCCAGTGCGTTGAAGTTGGCGTTGATTTTCGGTAATTAGTTTGGAAATAATTTAAAATAAATCATCCAGCATCAACCGGGCTCGCAATCCGAGTCGAAAGGGATGTCCCAAATACTTACGGTTGGGTGCTCACCGTCTATCGCCGTGCCGCGCCTTCTACCCGCAGCTGCGTCCCCAGGGGGCGCCGCGGTGCCGGCCGGCCAACCACTGAACTCTGATTGGCTACCGTTCTGTCTCTTTGCGAGCCCCTCTCACACGAGGGACTCCGTATCCTGGCCGCCAGGGGGGCAGCCGTGTGGGGGCCGCGGGCGCGCAGCCGTGGGCGGGCTGTCTGTTGGTTCGGCTGGGAGCTCGACGGGCGGGGCGGCCGCCGCGCCCCTGTAATCTGTTAATGCGTTGGTCCGGGCAATGTGTGCGCTGGGTGGGGTATTGAAACAACAGAGTGAGCCTCGCGATGGCAGTGGCGGCAGCAGCGGCGGCGCCCGCTCCGTCGACACCCTCTAATCCACGCTGCTGCGTTGGCTGCAACCTGCCAATTCGAGAGCCCCTCCGGCTCTGCAAAGCAATCGATAGACCAACCAAGACACCAACCAAACCATGGTCTTTTGCGTTGCATGTTGGCCCAGGTCATTTCAGAACAAGTAGTGGATAATTTTTCACTCCCCTTTTTCCTTGTTGGTTGCATGTCGGCGGGAGACCTCTCTCATTTTTATTTTAATAACGTGATCAGGCAGCGTCGCGCGCCCCCTACTTGACTACGACGTAGTGGGGCGCGGCGGGGCGTGGTAGCGTGGTGGGGCGGGGCGGCCCCCCGTGATGCGGCCCTCCACTCTTTCGGCCCTTTGTGCTTGTGTTGTGTCCTCCAGGAGAGGCTGCTGCTGCTGCTGGTGCTCGTCAGCCTGTGCAGCACTTGGCCCCGCGCCCCGCCGCAGCCTTTCCTTTCCAATTGGCACGATTACTGCTGCCGCTGTCGTGTGGCTTGCCGTGCCGCGTGGCTCGACGTGTCGTGTCGTGCCGTGCTGGCCATCTCCATAATGAACAAGGCGGACCAATAACGACGACCCC
>NW_026267270.1:608513-613297 GCF_000697945.3 Frankliniella occidentalis | reverse complement strand
TAAAAAAATAAAACCCTGAAAGATTGAATGGTATGTCATTATTTCTACCTCCTTCGGTTAAACAACAGAATATACACATGAAATTACAGTTCACAAGGTAACAAACTAACAATAGGATATAAAAAATATAGAGTGAATAATGGTTTACCTCCTAGTCTAAAATAACCAAAAATAATTGAGAGGTGTGTGTAAATAAAAAGCCTAAAATGGGTTATGGGGGCGTAACGTAGGCTTCGAACCTTATCAAGATTGTTAACCCAACTTTGATTATAATTATTTTTGTTGCTCTTTGGTTGGTTAAAAGTTTCAGTTTGTTTCTATTACAAAGGACCGTGCGGATGTTTCCTTTATTAACCTTCCATACAGTCTACTCAACTGCATGGTGTGCTACAGGGAAGGGTGTGGTGGGGGAGACCACACCAGTAGAGCAGAGGTAGTGTGGGGGTGGGGGTGAGGGGAGGCGCCTTCAATCGCGGATAGCTTCTGAATAATGCATACATGAAAGGGATAGGGAGCAGCGGGCGGGAGTGAGAGAGACAGAGGTGGGGGTGGAAGAGAAAGTAGCTGGCTGTGCGGCCAGTGTATGGGGCCGCCACATGCACCCCACGCACACTCTTACACCATACAAAAAGGTGGTCCGAAAGCAACGATATCACCAATAAAATGTGGGCTGGATCGTACAGGGCGCAGTGCGGATGGGTGGAGGGGGAGGGGGGCGAAAGGATTCGTATTCCAATGCGACAGCCGCGGGCGGCCGGGCCGGGGTCCGGGGGCGGTCCAGGCCGGGCCGGATTGCACCTCGAGGCCCCCCTGTTCTTTGTGGCGGGCTCGCCCCCCATCCCATGCGGCATGCTCTTGGCAGTGTGGGAGCGTGTACAACGAGACGAGCACCGCCTCCCTGGAGTCTCCAGCGACACTGCCGGAGGAGGGACGTCTCAGAATGCCGCGGCGCAGCGTCAGCGGCACTACTCCAGGACCCGGCCCGACCCGACCCCTGCTGCTGCTGCTGGCCGACCACGGCTGGCCGTTGTGGGGGCGGGGCGGGGGGCGCCGCCGGCTCCCCTTAGTGCTCGCCAACACGTAAACGCCATCGGTCTGCTGCTGCTGCCGCTGCTGCCACCCCTCCCTACGGACCCTCGCCACGTACCACCTGGAGAATATCAGTGCGCCCTGGTACCCCGCCACGCCGCGCCCTGCCCCAGCCCCAGCGTGTAGCCGTAGCCACGGAAGACTACAAAGAACAACACCTGCGGCGTCACGCCAGGTCCCAACCTCGGCAGCCAGCAGCAGCAGCAGGACCGCGCGCTCCCGACAAGGAGAGGAGTCTGCACCAAGTTCCTCAAAAAGCGATACGCAATTGAAACGCTTTCTAGGTTCCGCGGCCATATAGGCCCTGGCCAGTCGTCGACAAGGGGGTCCCACCCCCGCCGCCGCCGCCGCTCCGCGCTCCCGGCCCAGCCCGCCTCTCCCAACCTCCTCCTCCTCCTCCTCCCCCTCTCACAATGCAACGCGGTGCTGCACGTGTGCCTGGCCGTAACAGTTACTGCTACCGTTACGCTGAGTGGAGTGGGCCGTGCCGGGCCCGGCCGGGCTGCTGCGCGCCGTTTCACGATCTGCTCCCCGCCGCCTCCACCCCCCCTCAATTAGCGTAAGGCGGGCGCGGGGCTGGAGGGGCGCGGCCGGCAGGCCAGGCCAGGGTCGGGGGCAGGTGGCATCATTTTATCGCCACGAGCGCCGGCGTGTCAGTCACATTGATTGTGTAGCGGACCCCGGTGCTGCTGTTTGGGTGAGTCGGAACGAACCCGAGGGGGGGGGGCAGTGTCACTAGCGTTGCTGGCGGGCATTGCGTTGATTGCGGTTTGCTGGAACGAGCTTTTCTGAGAGAACCGTCGGCGCCAATGTTCTCAGAAAACCGCCCCGTCAAACTGTTTCACCGAAACGCACGTGACTATAGGACCTCTTTGAGGTGAGTGACGACGTTTGATGAAGAGCCAAATTTATTTACTGCACCTGAACAATGGCAACGGTCGAGATTTCAGTTTCTTCTCTTCCGCACGTCGGGCACGACGCCACTGTGAACTCGTCTGTGGCGTGCCTGCAGAACACGATGCAACCGCCTCCTCCGAAACTCGCCCCCACGTGGAGCGACTTGGGGGCGCGGAGCACCAGGTCCTGGCAGTCTGCACAGGGAATAAGAGGGTGTCAACTCGAGCCTCCAAGAAGGACAAGGATAGCTCCGCTGAAGGCGACGTCTTACCTCGGAAGCCGGTATAGTCGGCCGGCGAATCCATGTCAAATCTTCCCTTTTCCTGGAAGACGAGGAGGGTGAGGTTAGGAATGGCGGAGGCTGGGACGCGGGAGAGCTCCTGAAGCGGGTCGTCGAGGCCGCCGACGATCAGCGTGCGGAGGTTGGGCAGGCCGGCGAGCGCCACTTCCAGTGACCCGAGAGCCCACTGGTTAGTGTACCCACAGAACAGCAAGATATACCGGAGGCTTGTAAGCCCGATAGATCCCACGGTTTGCAATGTCTGATCACAGCAAAGTAAGAGGATGAGGTTTTCCAGCGGGGACCGGCATGACTTCAGCAACGTATCCACCTGCTCGACCTAAGAACGACGACTATGAGTCAAAAAACGTCGTAGAGGGTAGGTGGCCGGGCATGGGGCAAAGAGTAACTAGACAACGGATAAGTCACCTGCTCGTCACCCAACTGTAAGATCGTGAGTCGATTAAGTCCGCGCAATCGCTGTAGTCCTGAGCCCACGTCAAAACCCTGTCGGGCGACCACAGTCATCTGCTGAAGTCTGCTGGGGCATGAGTCCAGAAGGGGCAGCAGTTGCGACGAGATCCTCACGTCACGCAACTGTCGCCTGCAACCAAATCGGAGGGTTTAGTTCACCCGAACACCGAAGGAGAAGATTGAAAAGGGGTGGGGTTAAGTGAGTAGTTTTGACAAAAAAGAAGCAGAAAAGTAACCTGTGCGCTAGCAGTATCGAACGGAGGGCGTCAAGCAAAGTGGAATGTGGCCCAGATTTCTCTTCATCCTCGTCATCGTCTGTCAGAATTGACAACAGCAGTATAATGGTGTTCAGCCTGGGCAGCACTACGGTCTGCGGACAGGGACCGGAATAAGAGAGACATAGTACAGCGGCGGTCGGGGCTTTCAAACGAAGCGACCGCTTCCACACGGCCGGAGACGACCCTGTGTAGTTACACAGTTAGTTGTGGCTGCAGCCGACAACCGACACGATCGCGGGCAGAAACGGCCTGTGGACCAACGACAAAGAGAACAGAAATGTAGCTTATAGCTCACCTGTGGCCATTTGAAGGCACATCTGTCGAAATAGGATACCAAGGACAACTCGATAGACTTTACGGAGAGGGCTTCTTGCAGGCTGCTGAGTATCCCCTCCAGTCCATGATCGAGCCTTGAAATCCCCACACGCTGCAGTCGGCCACCAAGCTCCCGGATAATGGCAGCGCAGCACTCCACCGTGCTGCCCTTCACCTCCATTTTCAACACGTTCGACTTCTTTCTGAGGGAGCAGACAAAAAAAGGTGCCCTAAAGCGCTGTTTCCACAGAGCACGCCGCGCACTCGTCACCGGATTCTCACCTCGTCAAGCTCACGACATAAGGTGGAAGGAACAGAGGACGTCGAACTTCATAATGCAACTCGTCCACGGGCGGCGCCACACGCAGCAGGGCCAGGATGCTACCGACGTCCCCGAAGTACAGCTTGCCACTACTGCCACCGTTGTTCCCGTCCGCCACCCACAACGACGTGTGCGCCCTGGTGAGCGCACCCAGCCGCGGGCTCGCCTGCCCGACGGCCCACAGGTCCTTGGGCGACAGGCGGGAGAGCACATTCACGAGCGGCACGTCGGGCAGCGACAGGAGAGGCTGCGGCAGAATCGGGTTAAGTGGCAACAGAGTCGGAAACTAACTGAATACAACAGCAGCAAATCAGTCTTTCACATGAGTTCATCCAATCAGGCCTGGCAGACAACTTTGGACAGCATATCACGAGTAAAGTTACGGTGTTTTTCAATGTTCAGTTGAGGCACTTTGAGAGCTAGTTCGCGTGTTACGAATAAGGTTAAGAGTCTTCCAATCTGACTAAAAATGTCAAGTTCACAATGAAATGTTAATACCAATGCCTCGTTTCCCTCTTCAATGGAAGAATCCTCCAACTGCATCCGTGCCCGTTTCCCTCGCGTGAGCATCTCTGACGCTGGCCGCTGACCTGCTCCAAGAGACAAAGGTAACCTAACCTTAAAGCACAAATGTAAACATAGTTTCCGGGCTGGTGGCCCATACGCTTGCCGTTGCAATAATCCAAGTAAGTGCCAGACAAACCTATAATCACCGCCGCGTAAACTTCCTACTACAAACTGAAATTTTATGTGGTAAGTACTGAAAGTATGAGATTCAATCCATCGGTCAGATCACACTTTTGCCGCCACTACTTGCGACTTGCGACTGATCTGATCCACTCGAGTTGGATTCTTCCGATCTCGATCTCGGCTAACTCAATGATATTTACGTGATATTGAAAGGAGTGAACCATCCGGTATTTCAGAGCTGCGGCTAGGAGCTGGTTGAAAATATAATTTTGTGAGTTTGACAACATGAAAGACAAAATAGGGCAAAAATTTTGTTCTTTAGGGTAACTTGCCCTACTTGCTCTGTTTCCGGTCGTGCGGTAGTGCTCTGTTTACTTAGCGCCAGCTTGGAGTATCTCATGGGGACACATATTGACTTTGGCAAGTCAAGCGGCAGGAG
>NW_026267270.1:602369-607327 GCF_000697945.3 Frankliniella occidentalis | reverse complement strand
CCCGCCCCGCCCTGCCACACCCCGCCGCGCACACAAAGCAGTTCATGTTGCGCGTAATCAAAGCTGTCTGCCGGCGTTTAGTCGCGAGCTAGTTTATTGGCAACCAAAACGACAAAATGTTTAATTTTTTTATTATTTCAGCATTGCACCGCGGGGTTATTTCGGCGGGCGGTGGCTGGTGGTGGTGGCGGTGGCGGTCACTGCGGTGGTCGGCGGCGAGGGGTGGGCGGGCAGACGACGATGTCCCTAGCGTGCCACGTCCCGCTCCGCCCCGCCCAACCCCACGCCCACACCACCCTGCTGTACCAGTGACAGCCCGGCGGAATTCCAGTAGGGGCCGAAGAGCAGAGAGCGGGGCTGGGCGTGGCGAGGCGTGGCGGGACCCCCTGGCAGACCGCTGGACACGTCCTGATGAGATCTGACACGGCCGCCCAGCACCAGCCAGCCGCACCGCCACATCAGGGCACGCACGTCACGCCTCGCGAGTGTGTGTGTGTGTGTGTGTGTGTGTGTGTTGCGTTAGCGTCACGACTGCGATGAGGAGGATTGTAGCAAATTAGAGCGGAGCGCGTGCGGAGCTCACCAGCAGGGCGGAGCGGGGCCCCGCGGACGAGCAGGGGCTTGGCTTGGCAGGTTGAATGGATCTATTTTTGTCGGGGGTTGTATTCAGCAGAGAGGCTCTTTTTCGCAATTGGTGCAAAACGAGCCAGTGAAACATTAAAATTAAAAAATATAGGGTGGTACCGAAGGGCGAAAATAGGTTTACTATTATTAGACTGTGAATTTTTCGCAGCGCAGACTTGCGGGAAAACAGATTGTTCGGTTTGGCCACGAAGTAGAAGTGAACTCCGTTTGCAAGGCCCTTCTGCTGCACCAGGGCGCGCATCGCTGTCGCCCACGCCTGCAGCAGCGGGAGGGTGGAGAGCGGAGTGCTGCATGAGTCGACTCGATCCCTTCAATCCGGCGGGCGACATCGCTGCGCTCCCGGTCGTGTCGCTGTTGACACAGCGCGGGACATCCAGCCCCAGCCCCACCACCAACCACCACCGCCCGGGCGGATGGGGGCACTCCCTTTCGCTTAACCCGTCCCTCCTATGCGCCGCCGCGCCGCTCGAAGAGCAGGGTCTGCAGGGACCACGCTGCAGGACGCCGCCGCTGCAGCGGGCGCCGACCCATTAGGTGACCACGAGGCCCGCCCCGGGGATGAGGGAAAGGGGGGGGGGAGGGGCAGAGCGGACCACAGCGAGGAACCGCGGGACGCCATTAGCGGCACATGTGTGGACGAACCGCAAACACAGTGCAAGCGATGCGATGCGATGCCACTGCAAAGCCGACAATGAGCTCCCCGCGGCCCCGCCCGGCCCCGCCCGGCCCCCGGCCCCGGACAGCACAAACTGCTGCTGACCAGGCACGTCGCCGCCATTAGTGCAGGAGGCCGGGCCGCGCGCACTCCCCGGGCACCACAACATGATCGCGGGGCCCCGGCGGCACAGCTCGAGGCGCCGCAGGGGCGGGGGCGCGCCGACGAGCACCATACTGCCGGCAAAATACGAATACGTTTTTGAAATAAAACCCGCGAACCGCGCGCGCGCACGGTCGGCGGTACTGCGCCAACGCCACGGCAGGGCGGCTTCCGGAGGAGGGCGTCCGGCACGTCGCCGTCCTGGCGCGCACGTCCCCACCAATCAGCGTGGCATTCTGCCGCCCCGTACAAGGAATGCAAAGTCGTCGCCGCCGTACGCGGCGTGCATCCGACCGCATGTGTCGCGCCACCACCGAAATGAAGTCTGGCTCTCTTGCTGCTCAATATTAATTTTGTTCTTATTTCTTTTCTGGTGAGCTCCGAGTACGAACTCGGGTAGAGTGCTCGTTGTAGGGTGTGCGTCGTGGAGTGGCGTGGCCCGACGCGGCCCGGCGCGACCCGGAGGACGCCTAGGGCTGGCGGCGGGCCCCCGCGGGGACACTGCCGCACGGGCGTGGCGGGGGCCGAGGTGGGGACACCCTTAGCTCAACAGGGTTCCGGCATTCGTTATGGCGCCGCTTGTTTCCCCAAATGACGACGACTCCCGCAGGGAGTCCGCATGCCCCGCCTCGCCCCGTCTTGCCCAGCCACACCCACACGACGCTCTTCAACAACACCACCACCACAGTACTGGTAAAAACAATGCTAACGCTTTCTTTCTGGTTGTAGGGTACTCATAACAGTGACATTGAGCAGTGCCAAGTACCAATTTTAGTGCATTTTAATTATTGCTCTTAATTTTTAGAATTAATAATTCCCGGAGGGCAAAGTGCCCCCCCCCCCCTCTCCACCCTCAATTTCTGAGATTCAGAGGAGCCGGGGATCTGCATGTAAATGCGGAGTGCGGCGGCCGGGGGTGTTTGCGCGCTGGCTGGTGTCGTCTTCAGATGCAGCCGCCCTGGGCTGGGCCTGGGCGCCGGGCTGCCGGAGTGAGTGAGAGAAGAGCGCCGCGCTGGCCGCCGCTGATTGGCTTTCACCAAATGAGTGAGAGGGAGAGGGATAGCAACTGCAGCTTTGCCGAGCGAGCGGTCAGTTGCAGAGCAGAGCCGCGGGGGCAAAAGTGTCGCGAGGTGTCGGAGTGCATGTTTTCGATTTTTTCTGTTGTGATTATATGCGATTGTCATGGAGCTTGTGATAAGTAAGACTATATTCGTACTGTCGAAACAACAGAGTTGCCCATATCTCCACCACGCGTTACCATGCTATCCTTCCTCCAGGAGGACTATACTAGAGGAGGGAATGCCTGCTCCATGACCGACATAAATTTCGCCGTGGCCGGCGGGCGGATGAAACTATCGTTACTTGGAGGTACCGTGCACTGTAAACTTAGCGATTTTTGTGTTGGCACGTCTTTTTAGCAGATGATACCTTAAATAACTTTTAGCTTTTGACTAAACATAAAGAATACATAAGTAACTTTAAGGTGTCAGCAGCTTGTACTCTCGATAAGGGCAGAGAACCAAAGCGCATGACGTCACCCAGATGTATAAGGGGCGCGAGTAGTCGCCGGCCCCGCCGTCCGTTCCCACCAACAATACCCAACAATACTGACCCACGGATGCCGGCCGGCCGGCCTGCTGCCCCCTATCCCCTATCTCTTCCTCTCTGCCATGCCGCTAGTCCGTTGAATTGCAAGAAAGCAATTGCTAAAAGTAACAAACAGCCATAAACAAATAACAGCAAAATATGAGAGAAATTTAGGACACAGACATATCCTTAAATTTGTATCATCTGCTTTCACGATACGTCCCTCGACGTAGCTTTTTTTTTAAGACAGTCTCTCTACCAGAAGGCAAAGTGTATTAGGTATTACACGGTATGGCCTGTTCCGGATGACGCAACGTCGCGCTAAATACGGCCCATTTCACTCCCACGGAACCTCACTGCTCTGTGCTCCAGGTCCTCGTTTTACACGGAACACAAGCCTTTCACCCGAGGCGGCCAGGCCAGAGCAGTGTGTGTGGGTGCGAGGCCGTCACACCCGGCGCAACGGGATCAGGAGGAGGTAGTCGGAGGCGAAGCAGGGCGTTGTTAGGGTGGAGTACCCGGACCGGCCCCGGACACACGTGAGGTAAGGGGCCCCGTGGGGTTGGCGAAGACAAAGAGGGGCTAAGGGGAGGAGGGGGGGGGGAGGAAAAGAGACAAAGTGAAATGCCTCGCGCTGCTCCACCCTGGGTCGGGGCGCGCGGGGGCGGCGCGGGGCCCGGGGCGCACTGCAGCAGGGCCCGGGCAAACAGCATGTGAAAGTGAGCGGCCCTCGCTGCCGGGTACAGCTTTGGGAGAGTAAGTGGCGGCAGGGAAGGGGGGGAGGGGGCGTTGAGCGTCCGAGAGGAGCTCACTACACACATTGCTAATAAAAATCAGTCCGTAAACGGTCATTAAGGAAGATTCAGAAAATGTATAGATGCTGTTTTAGGAAAGAATCCGTTTAGTGCTGTTGTGTTACGCAAGCGTGGCAAACTATTGTCTTCGTATTTTAACAGCTCGCCCGACAGACCGGCAACGGGAGTTTGTAGAGGGAGACATAACAAAGAAGACCAGAGGCGATACTTTTGTCACCTGGTTCGTGTTCATTCTTTTTCATCTGAAGGTGTGACGTGCCAAGAATTAATCAGGCTTCTTGTGAAGGTGACGAGAGAGGACACACCGCGACCAATAGCGGCCGAACCACCGACTTATGGCTGTGGCTGTACACGTGCGAAAGCAGTTTGACATTTCTTAGATGCGCGCGAGTTGAGAATCAGGTTCGACGCCTGTGGCATATAGTTGGCAGCGGATAGGGCCTTTGCGGCTCTGGTACCATTGGGAGGCCAAGAGGACCCATAAAGTACGGGTAGCGCGAACTAAGTTTAGTGACCCCGCCATGGCCCTCGCCCCGCCCGCCCACACGTCTGAGACACCACCCTCCGACCCTCCCCCCAACCGCCTAATAAGATGATATGAGATGGAGGGATCCGACTTGGGCTGGTTGAAGGTGCTAGAGGCTGAGGGCTGCAGCGTGCTGGACGCAGGCAGGATTCACTACCCAAACCTTTATCGGCGGGGCTAGTTCACTGCCGGCCCCGGACCCGGACCGCGTGTTTAGTGGTGGTCCAACAGCCGGCAGGGGGGGGGCCGTCGCGGAATTATTTCATGAATAGGAAGCATGTTGTTGATCGGGTGCGTCCTTTGGTCTGCTGCAGTCCCAGTCGGGGAGCTCCCGCTTCCATCCCCGGCCAAGCACAACGCAGAGGCACGCTCAGCGGGAGGCGGGGGCGGGAGCCGGCGGGGGCGGCCCCGCGCACGCGTTGCATACTGACTACCTTCAAAGCGCGCCACATAGGATCTGACGGTCAGGGACCCCCCCTTGGGGTGTTTGGTCCAGAATCCTTTTCCAACCGCGCCGAACCTTTCCTCATGCGATTTTTCTCGACCAGCTGCCACCCTCTTCTGTTCC
>NW_026267270.1:599144-601857 GCF_000697945.3 Frankliniella occidentalis | reverse complement strand
AGAGGCACGCTCAGCGGGAGGCGGGGGCGGGAGCCGGCGGGGGCGGCCCCGCGCACGCGTTGCATACTGACTACCTTCAAAGCGCGCCACATAGGGATCTGACGGTCAGGGACCCCCCCTTGGGGTGTTTGGTCCAGAATCCTTTCCCAACCGCGCCGAACCTTTCCCCATGCGATTTTTCTCGACCAGCTGCCACCCTCTTCTGTTCCTCCCGACTCGTCGAAACACGCGGCAAAGAAGAAAACCTACAGGGTAGGGTAGCTTAGTTAAAATACTGGCTGCCTCTTCGTCCGTTCCGGTCCGTTCAAACATCATCTTTATTTTCCCAGGCTGGGTGGTTCGCCCACGGCTCCTCCCCCGCCCCCTGCCCGACCTGCTGCCGGGGCTGCGTGACGTGCAATAAGGGAGAATGACTAGCGGGAGCGGGCCGGGGGAGGCGGGCGAGATAAAGACAAGACGGATCAAGGAGGAATCTGACAGCCCCCCTTCCCTTCAACCCCCCTCGGCCTGTGTTCGCACAATCACGCGCTTTATTCCCCGGGGTCTCTGGTGTCGTTTAGTTGCAGGGCGCTAGTGGAGCCCCCGGCCTTCGCCTGCGCTCCACACGACACGACGACCCCTCGCCGCCCCCGCATAGTCCGGCCGCCGCCATCACAACGTGGAAAATAAGAGCAGGGCGAAAAAAAAAATCGCATTCTCATACCGCCTGCCCACCTGTATGAAAGTATGATGATCCCACTGGATCCCAGCCCCAGGCCCCGGCCCGCCCCGCCAGCCCGCCCCCCGCTCGGTGAGCACAGCCCAGGGCCACCTGGATGTGGATAAAACTTTTGTCGTACCGCCTCCGTGCTTTTGTAGTAGAAGAGGAAAAAGAAACACATATAAGCTGGCGAGGCAGGGCGAGTTGCTGGGTATAGTAACTGTTGCCATTCCGTTTCCATTATTATTTTTATTATTTTTTGTTTTGTTTTACACGCATGATCTTTCCTCTTTGGAGTTTCGATAGATTGGTGGCGCTGCTTCCTGTAGCTGGTGCATATCCCGCAAAGAATGAAAAAAGAAAAAGAAACGCGTCCCGGCTGTGGCCGGCAGGTCGGGCAACGTCCTTTGAGCCGGCCTATCAGTGTGTGGCCCGTGTGGCCGGGCCCGGCCGGGCCGGCGCAGCGGTCCGGAAGGCTGCCCCGCGCTCGCTGCGCTACGGGTAATTGCGAATATTAGTTTATTTAGGTAATATTGCGCTGGCTGCTCCTCGCAACGAACTCCCCCCGGAAACTTTGCTATACTGAGTCTGCCGCCGTTGCAGAGGCTCAGCGAGCAGGCCTCAATTTTGACCCCAATCCTCTCTCTCTCTCCAGGCACCTCCCCATGGCCGCTTGCGTCGCCACACCCTCCCCCACCCCCGCCTCCGTCCGCACCTCGGCCATACCCCATGGCCCCAACCCCCTTCCTTCCCATATTCGCCGCCAGTCATAGCAAGACTCTCTTCCGACCTTCACGTGGGAATAGCATTTACCCAACCTAGCAATAAGGACGCCACGGGCAAAAAAATAATAATCCGCTCTATTTTCTGATTACGGGCAAGGGAGATACAGTTTCCCCTCGCTAAGCACCTCTCAGCTGAGCACGGCGCCTGGGAGGTAGGCAGCCCCTCGGGCGGCGCGCTCGGCTGTGCGGCGGGACAGCCTCGCTCCACGGCGCCCTCCGCCTGGTGTGTACAGCACAGGCAGACGGACAGACGTAGTGTACGTCGATTGCGGACATATCTAAGAGGGCAGGCACCTGGACTGTCGATTGCGGACATTGAGGGAAGAAAGGGGAGATTATGTGGGAGAAAAGGGAAATTGTCGATTGCGGACATCGTCTGGCTTGGTCTGGCTGGCGCGTTGGGTTGCCTACCCCCTCAGGGGCTTGCATTCCCTCACTATGGCGAGGACCTAACGCAATACCGCGGCACTGTCTATACAGTGCAGAAAGAACATAAAAAGAACATAAAAGTAAATGTATAAGAACCATACATACCAAAAAATAAAACGAAGCAAACCTTCAATAATAAACCTAATTCAATACAAAGACTAAGCAAAGTTACTATTAGTGAAGCATTGCACTCCGCTATCGCTCCGTGCAACGCTTTGGCATGAACCTGACAGAGACCTAGCGGACACATGTCATTTCATATTGGCGTATAATACATATTCAACGTTATCACACAGCACAACGCTCCGATATTAGGGCTGCTGTTGTGGTTTGGGCTAGGCGTCGTCTTGTTAATGCATGTTTTCTAACGTAATAGAAATACAGTTTGTATTTTCTTTTCCTGTTTATGTTTGCCGTATTGGGGAGCTGGTGCTGGTAGTGCGTCCCCGCGTCCCCCGCATGCAATCGCCGGGGAGGTAGGCAACCCAATGCGCCGATACGGCGATGTCCGCAATCGACAATTTCCCTTTTTCCCGTATAATCCCCCCTTTCTTCCCTCAATGTCCGCAATCGACCAGACCCGAGCCTCCCCCTTCCAGGTATGTCCGCAATCGACGGAACCCCGGACAGACAGACCAGATAGATGACATCAGCAAGAGAGCGACGAACGGGATCTTAAAAACAAAAACAACTGGAGAAAACCTAAAAAAACTATTAAGTCACTTTTTGTCTTGGCGGCGTCAACGAGTCCAAATAACTATCCGCTCCAAGCTGCAAATTTAATAGTATTTGGTGCGCC
>NW_026267270.1:597018-598523 GCF_000697945.3 Frankliniella occidentalis | reverse complement strand
TTTGCATGCCGCCGCCCCGGCCCGGTCGCATCCGCCCCGCCCCGCCCCGCCTCCCCCACTCAGACACAAAGTGCGCCCGGGAGGTGGGTGTGGGGGGCGGGGGAGATATTTACCGCCGGCACCTCGCACCGTACATTCTCAGCAGCGGCAGTAGTGGTACCACCGCTGAGGGAGCACAGAAAGGGGGGGAGGAGTGCACAAAAGAAGTCCCAGTGAGCAGCGCCCAGCAAAAGCCCCGCCGCCCGGGCCCGACGCCCGACCCGTCCAAGAAGTTATCGCTTGCTAATGAGTCCAGCTAGAGCCAGCCAGCCTTTCTCGTGGGCCAAGCAGCACTGCGCACACGGTGCTGGACCTCTGCAGTTTTGCCTCCGCCAGTTAGTTGCCGCCGTCGCTGCCAGTTGACCATTTCACCCACGGTCGGTACACTGTGGCACTGCCGGCCGGTTGGTCCTGCATCTGTGCTGGCTGGCAGAGGCGCGACTCAGAATGAGATTCCAAACGAAACAGACAGGCTCTTTGACCACGCAAGTACATTAGGGAGTCTTCGAGTTGAATGCGATGCATTTTTGGATGAGTAAGTTTTCATTATTTGTGAACAAGATTTATTTTGTGCTTATTTCATTGTGTTTACTGATTTTGCATTTTTCTTTTAAGCAAATTAATTAATAAAACTTGCTACTCTTGTAAGTCTTGCTTGAAGCTGTGCTATGTTATGCCTGTTGCCGTTGGCAGCACAGCACATTTTATCTCTGGCTGTGGACTGAACTGCGCATGCGCAGCTGAGTCATATCGGTGCCGATGGACCCCCTCTCTACCCCGGCTGTGGTGTAGATGGAACTGGCAAGTGGCGGGCTGGATCGTCTTTTCCGGGATACCCTCTTGTATACCCTCTCTTAAGCGTAAAAAAATAATGAATTTGATGGTCATAAGTTGCCGGCCGCGCCCAGCCCAGCTCAAACTGTCCAGGATCTAGGCAGAGTCTAGGCGCCGCTCGCTGGCCCCCCGTCGATCACACCGCCTCCCAGAGGTCGGCCCGGCGTCGCCCGCTCCCAGACAGACACTGCCCTGTCCTGTCGTGTACAGCCTAGTCCGGCCGCCCGAAGTTGGGTCCAACTCCGAGAGTCGGACCATTCACTGGGTCAACCGGAGCGGTCCAGTTGCGGCTCGTGGCGCGGCGTGTCGTGGCGTGGCGCGGCGGGGCGCGCGGCGGGGCGCGCGGCGGTCTGCCGCAAAGGTCGAGGCCGGGCCAAAGCCGGTGTCCAGCGGCGGTGTCCAAGTGCGTCCAGGTGCACCGCCCGCCCATTTCTGGCGCTGCCGCGACTTACCCAACCAATCAGCTGTTTATGTAGAGGGGGCAGGGGAGGGGGCAAGACGAGGGTCAGGCAGCGCGACCGAGTGTTCTGCCGATGAGAAATTCATCTGGGTCCGGACGGACGGTACGGAACGGGGAGGGCAAGAGCGACCAGAGTGGAGGGGAACGCCTCGTCACGGGCCCGGTGTGCCGG
>NW_026267270.1:596131-596968 GCF_000697945.3 Frankliniella occidentalis | reverse complement strand
GAGGGGAACGCCTCGTCACGGGCCCGGTGTGCCGGTGTGCCGGCGGGGCGGGGCGGGGCGGGCGGACTGTGTTTGGACAGGCCGCGTGCCCCCGTGTGGGCCTCAGGCCATAATAAGCGCAGGAATTGTCCTCCGCCCTCGTCGCCATCAAATAGTCATGCGCCGGGCCGCCCCGATAGCCGCACGCTACCGCTCCAAACTTGGGCCCGGGGCCGGGCGGGCCGGGGTGCTGGTGGTGCTGTACGGCCGGGGCCGGGCGGGGCCGAGCAGAGCCCTCGGCGGGCCGGGAGCAGCGTTGGTGGGCGGGCCCGTGCCAAATGAATTAATTGCCACACCAGTGTAAACATTTAGTGGGCACGAGTCGCCTCTGAATAATACGACAATACCTCACGGCGGGGCCGTGCGCCTCGCCTGGCCGCCAGTTGCCGTTGCCGCACATCGGTGCGCCGCGGGCGGGGCGGGGCGGGGCGGGGCGCGGCAGATTTATATCAGGCGACAACGTCGTCAAAATGTCATAAGGTCGCGGTCATTACAAGGGCCGGAGGCGTCGAGACTCATCAGGCAGTGACAGCGCGCGCCGCCTCGACCCGCGCCACCACCACCACCACCACCCGCGCGCCATTAGACTGGCAATTTCAATTTTTTCGCATCGCACGCTCGCGCCGCGTCACCGTCGTTTTGCGCAGGCAATTTCTTCACCCCCTTCCCTTTGCGGACCAGTTGGAGTACGTGGAGATCTGCTCTGCTCCTGGCAACTCATCAGTTAAAGGCCAGCAGGTGAGCACAAAAAAGGAGGGCCCGCCTCGTCTCATCCCCGCAAGTGGTGCCGCCGGGCCG
>NW_026267270.1:585813-595741 GCF_000697945.3 Frankliniella occidentalis | reverse complement strand
AAATTTGAACCAACTCTCTTCGGGACGGCGCGCGGGGCACTCTCAGCAGCAAGCAGCTTGCTCGTCCGTTGCCGTCCGTGCCGGTGCTGGCGGCGGGCGGCTACGGCGGGGCGGGACGCGTTCCGCCGGACTACTGCCGGCGCAGACTCGCAAATAAGGGTGGCAGTATTGCGCAAAGCGCCATCTGATAGGCCTGCAGCCCGACCAACCTAGTTTTCCCCTCGACTCCCCGCCTTGCTTCCCCGGCCCGCCTGTGCAGGGCCATTTGCATGCCGCCGCCCCGGCCCGGTCGCATCCGTACAACCCTTCCTTAACTTGCTCCTCCCCAGACCGCACTCGACTTGGCCGTGCAAGACGTCTAACAGTTTGAAAGATTTTATAAAGTGCAATTTTAACTTGAAACATTTTTAATAATAGCGAAATACGTTTGCAACAAGATGGAAGCTTATGCGCGTTTGTTACTAAGTTTGAGGTGGTTTGTGGTTTGTGTCGCGCCCTGGTTTGTCTACTCGCTCTGCCCGTAAGGCGCCATGGCCCCTGCTTAGGTAGGCAAACCAGCCCGCACCCGTGTCTTCTCTGAATCACCCGGTACACGTTCAACCACAGCGCGGAAGCCTCTGCAGCACTCGTAGCGCCTGATAGATAGGCAAAACCTTGTCTGATGTGCATGCGGGTACTGCAGGGTGGCCTACCCTGAGTCTTGCAGGCGCCAAGCGCTCGAAAGTCGACGAGAAAAATGGACTAGGACGATTCTTCAGGGAAAGCGAAGCGAAGACTATCACTTAAGACTCACTCAAAAGATGATTTCTCTGTTTGTTCACTCGAAGTGCCTGTGTTTGTTTTATCCGCACTGTGTGCACATCCGCGAGCACAGAAACACCTGGTATAAAAATAAGACATGGTCTAGCGTGCAGCTACCTGTTCAATAAAGTGTTGTCCCGAAACTGTCCCCAAAACTCTTGATAAGCGATAGCTCGTACTTCAAACTTGAGCCCGACCAAAACTTGAAAGTAAAAATTAAACAACAACCGCAAGGTGCGTTGTCGTTTATTTTTGTGATCACCTGAAAATTATCTAAATAAAAATGCACTAAACGATAAGCCGGCTGCAGAAATATGGTTAATTACAAGCAATATTGTATGAGACGTCACTGCTCGGCACGGTCGCTAATTTATTCATGAGATAAAGTCGGGGCAAGTAGCAGCAGCAGCGGTAGCATCTCGCGGGAGGGAGCGCGGAGCGCGGGCCGGCGGTGCCCTGCGCGTCCCGCACGCAGGAATCGGAAGCTTTATAAATAACCCCAAGTCGGGCCGGGGCCGGGCCTTCGCCTCCAGTAATAGCGGGCGCCAGAGATAACCACGATAACAACGGGGATATGGAATCGAAGCGACCAGCGCGCCGCACAATGAAGAGCCCGCTCGAGGACGGCGAGGTTGAGCAGCACGCGACTGGATTTGACCAGTTAACCCATTAGGCCCCAGGGGGGAGGGGGCGGGGGGACTCACGCACTCGCCAACAGTAAAGTGCAAACAACAGCAAACGATAACGCGCGCCCGCTTATTGTGGAGGATGTGAAAATGCTCCTACTTACAAAACACCCAAGTTTGTATATACACCGCGCCACCCGCGCCTGCCGGCTCCCTCCCGACGGATTTTGCATAGCACAGCACTTCCCACGGGCTGCACTCTAAGGACATACTCCGGCCGCGCCGCGCCGCGCCGCGCAGTGCCGCTCTGCGCGAGCGATGACATCGCGTGAGAACTCGCGCCCAAGCCCAAGGTGAGGCCGAATGAAATTAGCTAAAGTAAACTCCATTAGACTGGCAAATGGTGATAGGGCTGCGTCCTGGCTGGCACGTTACACACAAACACACACAGACACACACACACACGTACGCGACGGAAAGCGATGAGAGGGAGGGAGGGGGGGAGAACGCGAGAACGCGCTTTCCGACTCCATTACCAGTTTCTCATACCGCCGTCCGAGCCCCCGCTCCAGTATGCGTATTTAATGTGGGCAGTAATGCATTCAATCGGCTTCGCACGTGGTCCTCGCGGCGCGCGTGAGTATGAGAATGTCAGCGCCCCCCCTCCCCCTCGCCGGCACGGCTCTAACCATCCCATTAAGAGGGGGGCCGCCGCCGCCGCTCCTGTCGGCCTGCATAGAGAGGTACCGCCCAGCAGAGTACAGTGGCGGAGAGGAGAGGCTGGAGCAGTCCAAGTCCAGCCGCCCAGCAGTCCAGTCGGCGTCCAACTCAGCAGCGGTGAGTAGTATACTGAGCGCCAAACTTCCCTCAGAGCAAGTGATGCCGATAGTACTGAACCGAAAGTTCCGTACGTGGCGTGGCACGACCTCCGCGGCGGTCCCCCTTTATTATTTACGGACCAGCCAGCAGATTTCCCCCTCTTTATTAGAGGTGGTGGTTGCCCTTCCTTCCCCAAAATAAATTTTCAAATTAATTTTAAAAATTGTTCAAATCCGATAACGCGGGCCAGTCTCAAAGTAATTAACAACGGTGCTCTCGCGGGGGCGGCGGCGGTGGTTAGCTACACGCCGCACGCGCCGCCTGCTCGTCGCGCACTAAATTCGGAATTCCTCCCAACATGAAAGATATGGCTGTTGGAGGGTCCTCCCTCCCTCTGCGGGGGGCGCGCGCTTGCCTTCCGCTTAACTCAACAGCGCCCCCCGGACTAGTAGAATCTATTTGTTGGTTCTGGTTGGTTGGGCGTGCTCATGAGCCTCGTGATGATCACGCTCTTTACCGCGTTGGCGGTGGCGTGGCGCCGGGCCGGGGGCGAGCCGGGCGTGCTCCGGTCGGGATGAGAGGATTCTTGTGTACTCTGCAGGGGCCGCGATGAGCCCCGCTACCCTTAACCCAGCCCCGCCACGCCACGCCACGTCACGCCACGCCCACCGCTTTAATCTCCATTATATTTACAAATCCTCCCCGGCGTCTGCGCGGCCGGCCGGCCGGGGGGCCGCGTGACGGGACGGGACGTGGACGGACGCCGCGGAGACAAGAGAGCGCGGCGGCGGTGTTTCCATGCGGAGCGCAGCCGGCCGGGTGTTTCCGCGCCGGAGCCTTCGCGGCATGCAAATGTACGCGTGGCGGAGCGACCTTGCAGTGTGTGCCCCACCTCAGCCCGCCCCGCCCCGCCCGGCGCCCCGCCGCTACGAGGCGCTGACCGATAGTGCGGCCGCAGGCACTACAGAGATGACTAAAAGCCACAACGTGAGCCGTTAGCCCCCCTCCCCCCTTTTTCTCTCTTTCTCTCTCCCTCTCTGCGGTGCAGTGTGGCCCAGTGATACAGTATTCACTTACATCCTCTCCCCCTTCGGTACGGCAAGGAATATAAAAAGAGGAAGGGAAGTATCGTCCACGGCATGTATACACGGGCAGCAGCGTGAAGCTATAGGCGCGATTCTCCCCCTCCTCTTCCTATTGTAGCCGGTACGAGCCGCCACGTGAGCGTGGGCGAGCGTGAGCAGGAGCGTAAGCAGGAGCGTAAGCAAGAGCGTAGGGGCGTAAAGAACGTGAGCAGGAGCGTAAGCAAGCGCGTAGGAGTGTTAAGCAAGAGCGTGAGAGAGAGTGTGAGCAAGAGCGTGAGCAATAGCGTGAGAAAAAGCGTGAGCAGGAGCGTGACCAGGAGCGTGACAAGGAGCATAAACAAGTTCGTGAACAGGAGGAAAAGACGAAGCGTGAGAGGCATGAGAGTACGTGGGTGCGTGAGTAGGAGCCAGAGTAGGAATGGAGAGTATGAAGGAGCGTGAGCTGGAGCGTGAGTGTCACGTCAGGTCTGATCGCACGTCGCGTAAATGAGTATGTTAGCGGGCGGAGACAGTGTCGTCGGGCGCCTGCAGTCGATGACTCGCGCGGCGACGGCGCGGAGGTGAACGAGTTGGCAGCGGGACAGGATGTCGGTCAGGAACAAGAAGTCACATTGTCAGATGACGCTCGCGTAAACCATTTAGAAACATTTGATTGGGAAACCGACGCACAATAAATAGACATAATGCCTGCCGAACAAAGACGGTCGATATTTCATCACGTACAGGAAAACATTTTCTGATTGAAGTCTTTCGGCATGTAGTCTCTTTTACAGTACGATCTTTATCGTATTATGTCTTGCTATTACTTTGTCGCATCTAAAACATCTTCAGACGCGTGTTGCGCTCTCGCAACATTCTGCCTCTCCGCCAAAGCGGGGCACGCTTTAGGTCATTAACGGATCGCGTCGTCTGAATTTTTTTCGTCGTCGAGGGCGATTATGACGGTTTGAGGCGGGGCGTGCCTCGTGGTGGGGCGTGGCGGTTCTTAGGAACGGCTCGGCAATTTCCAGTAGCTACAAGGAGCGGGCCGTGGCGACGGGCCGTGGCGACGAGCCGCACTTCCCCTCGACATTGTTGTTATCCTCAGTGCGCAGCTTCCCGGCCAATATTTTTACCGAGATTAAACGACCCTCGATAATGTCACCATCTTAAAAGCTATTTTTCCCGTTTCTTCTTGTTTTTCTTGTCCTTTTTTTGAAACGACATTGCCGACGTGTACTGATGCACCCTGTGTCCACGCAGATGTCGCCCAACCTGGCGCTGCCCTACTCGGGGTACTACGCGGGGTTCTCGGGCGCCGTGCCGCACTCGTTCGGCGCGCCCACCGTGCTGTCGCTGTGGACGGGTCTGCAGTGCCTGGCGCTGGTGCCCGGGGGCGGTGGCGTGCCCGGCTCCGTGTGCCACCTGGGCTCCGGGCTCACCCTCACCTCGTCCGACGGTAACGCCATCGCCGACTCCTTCACCTGCAACAAGCTTCTCAACAAGACGGACCTAGAGGGCGAGCCCACCGTGCGATTCAGCCTGCCGGACTTGGTGAGCCCACAGTCAGCAACACCCTTGGTACCGTTGCAGCACTCCTGCGGGCTCCTGACGGGGTGCTGCCCGGTACTGATGGTACTGGGTCCGGCAGAGGACCAGGATACTTGGCGACTGCTGCTGCATAATGTATGCGTGGCGTCGTGACCTCCGAAATGGCAAGATGGACTGGTTCCGAAGCACCAGCGACCAATGTTTTCATTCTTTTTATTTTTGTTTGTTTTGTAAAACCTCGCGTATCAGTAACAAAAGCTGTTTTTTTGTCGCCAGGACCGCGGCTACGCCCTTGTGATCGTCGACCCGGACAAGCCCGGCCTGCGCTACGGCGAGTTCCAGCTGCTGCAGATCAAGTCCAACATCCCGGTAAGGCGACCGCGCGACGGCGGACGGCGGACGACACGCGTCGCATACCTATCTTGGTTTTATTCGAGTAGCTGTAAACACACAGAATCTGCATACATTGCTCGCCGATTGGCGGCCTTTTAAAACGTGAAGGGCACGCAAACTTTGGAGCAGTGAGCGTGCACGAGCACGCGCACGCGGTGGATGGCGGCGGGCCAGCGCTGTTCAAAGTCCGACCGCGTTACGCATTCCGTTTGGCGACCGGACTGGCAGGGCTCAGCCCGGGCAGGGCCGGCGAGCGCGGAGCGCGCGGCGCGCAGAGCGCCCCTAGTTACGTATGTAGGCCAGCACGTGAAAACACACCACCACATTCGATCGGATTAATTTTGTCAGAGAGAGGATCACACGACTTACTGAAGTATTCGTTTATTGTTTGTTTTTCTTTCTTTTTTTTTTTGCATGTTGATCGTGGATGTCCATCGTTTATGTTTAGCTACCAAATATTTTTTCAGCGGGCAACGTTCTTCTGTTTTCCCCCTTTCTTATTTACCTTCTTTTCACTGCCGCGCGTTGACACTGGTGTTGAGACAAGGTCTCGGTCTAGTTCAGGCCGTCTGGCCGTGGGAGCCCCCGCGCGCGGCGCGGCTCGCCGGCTCGCCCCTTGATATCGCGAAGCAAAAAGGAATCATCTCTGACCAATGCTCGCGCCCGGCACCGGCGACTATAAACAAGGATGTTTGCTGCTCAACCTGCTCCCTGCTTATTAACGTCTTTTTATACACGCAGCAATCCGATAATGGTCAGCGCGGTGCACGTGCGTCAGCCAACGGGAGCAAAGCGTCTGTCACGGCACGCCGCCGCGCCACGCCACGCCACGCCACGCCACGCCACGCCACGGAACCACCTCCCGAATAATCGCTACGTCGTAACACCGCTATGCAATTGCCATAAAATGGGAGGATCTTCCGGCTGGAGTGCCGCCCGCGCGCCCGCCACGCCCCGCCAGACGTCAAGGCCGCCCCCTCCGCCCCCTCCGCCCCCGCTCACCGGCGCGCACCTAAGCCCCTCGCCCGCTGCTCGCGCTGCTACCCGCCGACAACGCCCCATCCCGACTTCAATTTTACAGGCAGCAGCTGAAAATCATTCTGCTGGAACAGCGAGAGCTCGAGCGAGAGCGCGGCCGGGGCACCTTATAGCCCCGGAGGTCCCACGGAGGTCGGGCCCTCCTGGTCCTGACCGAAGACGCGGCCAGCAAAAAGATCCTCCTCCTATAATAATTTGCGATTTGCAAAAGGAAGAAGGCTTTGTCGCAGTAAAACGAATTGATGCTAGCCCGGGCACGTCGCAACACTGCTCCATGTTGTTGCCAGCGGCTCGTGGAAGAAAATTATGCTCCTCGTAAAAACCAACAAGTATAGAACGCCGCGGGAGAGCGGAGAAACTACTTAGAGCCGCCGAATTTCGCGCATCCTCTTCCTCGACCATCGCTCCATTGTCCTGCGGGGGGGCGTGCGTGTCCACCACTGACGGCACGCGTCCGTCACGCGAGTGCCCCTCCCCCCCCCCCCTCCCTTTTCCAAACACACACACACGAGCGGTGAGCGCCCGGAAGAGGACCTTTTCATAGACTCGCCTTTCTTGCCAGCACGCGCCCGGGTACGCGCACTCAAACCTATTATGTTAATGTGTTTGAAACGTTTCCCGTCCGTTCCCGTCTCTTCTTCTATTCTTTTGCAGCAACGTCCCCGGCAAGCCTGGCCAAGAAAGAATGCACACACGGCCAGACATGGAACCCCAAAAAACCATTTTGTGCAAAGGAATAACCTCGTTCTTGAACATGGTCGTGGGTGAATCGTAAGAGTAATGTGGAGTTAGGATGGAACCTGGAACCTGGAAATTTCCACGGTTTTCTGGAAATTTCCACAATTTTCTGGAAATTTCCACAATTTTCTGGAAATTTCCACGATTTTCTGGAAATTTTCACGAATTATACTATGGAAACCTTTTGTAGCCACTACTCTGTACTGTGTACTTTTGTGCCCAGTGATTATCTATTCCAATAATTGAATATGACTGTGCACAAGTAGGCGTCGTGCCTGACAAGGTACCACACCGAGTACCATGTCGTCGGCATTTTCAATGTGCGACCCGCAGGGCGTTATTCCAGTGGCGAAACAACTATTGTATTTTCTTCCTATCAAAGGGGCGAGAGCACATCTCATGTTGCATTGCTCGGATTGAACTAAAACAAACGTATGGGCTATTCTGACCGTCGGCCGTCGGACCATAGAACGAGGGAGGATCCAGGACCCTAAAGCAAAATTTCTCTGAAAATCTTTAGATTGATATTAGTGAATGTGGGTAAACATCGCACCTCGCATCGCACAGAAGAAAAACTTGCACTCACCGATGTGGGACGTAAAACTGTTCTTCACATACTTCGAGTTCAGATATGTCGCAGCGTCACTAAAACGCCATGACAGCATTGCATATTATGCAAACTGTATCCGCTTGTTCTTTTTTCTTCTGTTTTTAGCTAAGTGGGAATAATCTCCAACATTGTCATAAGTAATATGTAATATGTTACAAAATTTTCAAAACACCCCCCTGATGCTTACCAACAGTCCCACCATATCGCTTCGAACGAAACGGCAATACCTTTGCCATATAATATCAGCTAGTTTATTGCTTTTCAAGCTTAACTTCAGTTATAACTAGTCGCCAGGGCTGACGTGGGTGTGTTTGTCTGTCGCAGGAAAAGGAGCTTTATACGGGGAAGGTGGAGTCGGCCGAGATTGTCACAGGTAAGCTTTCAGGGTATTGAAATTGAAATAATTTTTATTTAAGACTACCAACAAAAGGGCTAAAAACCCCACTACAGTAAGCAGTCTGCTATGGGGGGGCCTGGGGGGTGACGACCAAACCAACGATGAGGAATGCATGAGAAAATCTGTCATGGCAAGATAAAACATAATCTTGAACTGGTGACCTAGGCCCAGATCTGCGCGCAAGCGGAATAGGGTACCCAGACCCAGAGGTCTGCTGCAGCGCAAAGAGAAGAAAACGAGAGCAAATAAAAACAAAAAAAAACAAAAATCAGAAATTAATAGTATACTACCCGTATGGCTTATAGAGATAAGTATGTATATTTTTTTTCCCGTTATTTTGGCGTGGAAAGCGTCGTATAACGGACAAATTACCATACCAAAAACGACAAATCTACGACGCCTTTGTCTGTCGTTTTTTTCAGTTGTTTTGTCGTACTTTCGGCGTTTGTTCGTCCTACGTTTACCGTATGTATGTCGTTATCAAACGACAAACTTATGACAGAATAACCCTATAGCAAGCTTCACGGGTATATCTTCTTTACATATGAGAAACTGGCCTAGTGTTTTGGATTTTCGCCTGATCCCCGTATTTGAAAGTGGTAAAATGCTCGTTTTTGTTCTTCTCCTTCGGCTAATCAAACCTGGGTACCGTACTTAGAGGTGGGAGAGGGGGGGGGGTTCAGGTCGTCAACAGACGTGTAACTTTGGCATGCATTATAAATTTCCTCCAACTGTAGCGCGCGCCCACACACAGCAGAACACAAATCACACGGCTCGTCCAAATAAGACCCCCCGGTCATTGCCCCAGTCAGACAGTCTGACGGGTATAAAGGGAGAGAGGGAGAGGTAGGGGGGGGGGGCAGCAAGTTAAGCGGCCTGAATGTACTTTACAGGCATCCTACGAAGTGCGCCACGACGTCGCACACAACCAGCTCCCTGCCAAGGCGCCTCGCTCGCGAGTCAAGTTCGAGGACAAAGCGTTTCAAGTTGTGCGTCTCCAGGGGAAGGGTCCGGGGGCTCGGGGGAGCCCCGGGGCCCCGGGTCTGGAGCCGCCCCTCCTTGCCGCACGCACGCCGTCGCGCGCTGCATGCGAGGCCGCCTAATCGACGAGGCGCGCGACAATAATTACTCCCGGGAGGAGAGACCTCCGGAGACCGCTCGGCTCAGACACCACCTTACGCCTCTCTCTGTCTCTGTCGCAGCCTGGATGCCGCCCGCCGTGCCCGCCGCCCCGGAGGGCTCCGTGGGGCCCAACGTACACCGCGTCCAGCTGCTGCTGTTCGAGCAGACCGCCGCCAAGGTGAACCTGACGGCACCCGCCGACCAGAACATCTTCCACCTCAACAACTGGCTGCACATGAAGGAGAACGCGGGCCAGCTGTGCGGGCCGGTGGCCGGCCTGCAGGTGCTCGTGCAGCCGTGAGCGGACCGGATGGAGCCGGCACCGCCGCGACGCGACGACGGAGGCACAAAACGGACAAGAGACATCATTACTTACTTTCGCAATGACTAGATAAAAGAAATTCCACAAGTCGACCACTACTATGTCAGAATCAGGCTTTAAAATTAGACTTCATGGTACAGAAAAAGAATTTTAAAAGACAATAAAGTTACCACCGACATTTAAAAGTTACTGATTTGTATATACAAAAACTCGAATTGCAGAAACAATAAATAATAATTGTCAAAGGCCACGTAACACATGACGTTCAGAAATCGTGGAGGGTATCGTACCATATTAATAAACACAAATCCCTCTCCAATTCAAATTACTTGAGTGAAATTATTATTCCGATTTCGGGCGTGTTGGCTCACCGCGTTAGGTTAGGCCGCGCTCCACCCTAATTGCGCGATCTGCTTCTGCATGAATCAGAAACGTCAACGCCACGCG
>NW_026267270.1:585013-585763 GCF_000697945.3 Frankliniella occidentalis | reverse complement strand
TGATTCCCAGCATCCTCTCGGAACACTCTCCAGCCACAGCCACGCTTTATTTTTCCATTGACTCTGCCTCCCTCGCTTTATCACTCGTTCTCTCCTTTAAAATAAGACTTCATGGTACAGAAAAAGAATTTTAAAAGACAATAAAGTTACCACCAACATTTAAAATTTACTGATTTGTACATACAGAAACTCGGATTGCACAAACAATAAATAATAATTGTCAAAGGCCACGTAACACATGACGTTCAGAAATCGTGGAGGGTATCGTACCATATTAATAAACACAAATCCCTCTCCAATTCAAATTACTTGAGTGAAATTATTATTCCGATTTCGGGCGTGTTGGCTCACCGCGTTAGGTTAGGCCGCGCTCCACCCTAATTGCGCGATCTGCTTCTGCATGAATCAGAAACGTCAACGCCACGCGTGGGGCTGATCGAGAGGGGGGGGGGGTGAGGAACCGAGATAGACGCGGGGAGGGGCAGGGAGAGGGGATTCCCGTCCAAATTGGAATAAGCGGACTGCCGTACAAAAAGATCGTCTGAGCGAGGCCCCGTTGTATCATCCGGACGTATTACGACGGCCGAGGCACGCCATCGTTACGGGGTCCCCGTCACAGTGCAGCAGACCAACGCAGCAGCATCGTCGGCTCGACCCGAAACTTGTCTGCAGAGCGGGCAAATTACAAGGGCCTGAGCAGCGTCCCGCGCCTGGTCCCGCCCCGCCGCCCCGGCGTGTCCAGCACAGCAG
>NW_026267270.1:579292-580563 GCF_000697945.3 Frankliniella occidentalis | reverse complement strand
CAGCGGGGCGGAGGCGGCCCCGTCGGTCAGCTCGCGCCACATCCGGCCCGGGGTCATCCCATCCCACGCCATGAAAGGCATTGATTGTAAGCCCCACCCGCCTTCAAGTTGCTTCCGCGAGGAGCCCCGGAGGGCCCGCGTCGGCCCCCCGGAGAGCGACTGAGGTTCCCCCCGGCTCGGCGGAGCCGCTCCGCTACTGGGAGAGGCGGTCGGGGGTGGGCGAGGAAACGAGCGTGTAACGCCGTCCAAAGTGGCGACGAATTCAAAGCGCTCGAGGCACGCCGCGTCGCATGGCGCTCGAAATGATTTTCTCCGGGCGTCGTGCTCAAGGTCCGGGGTGTGTATCCCTAACGGCCGCCGGACGAGCCCGGGCCGGGCGGCTGGACGGCCAGCAGGAAGCAGCACAGGGCCCTCGAGAGCGCGCGAGCAAGAGAGAGAGAGAGAGAGAGAGAGAGAGAGAGAGAGAGAGAGACGGAAGGAGTGAGGCGGAGCGCACAGTGAGCGAGCGAGCGAGAGAGAGAAAGACAGCTTGACAAAGCGGAAACGGAAAGATCAAGAGGGCCGGCGGAGCCGCGAGGGTCCAGTGGGGTCGCGGCTGGGACGGGGGGGCAGGGGGCAACGCGTCCCGAGCGGACCCTGGACCGGACCGGGCTGGACCCCCCGCCCCGCCCTCCGGAGATAGCGTGGGGCGCTGCTTGGAGTATTTTGTCATTTTCTTCAGCCCCACCCCGCCCCACCCCGCGCCGGTCGAGCTCAGGTTGAGGAGAGGGTGACACAGCCTGGCCAGGCGCGGTCTCTGAATGCATGTGGCACACACAGGCAGCGCAAGCGTGTGTCGTGCCCCCCCTTCCCTCTTACCCCTTACCCCATCTCCCTCGCGATTTTGTCATTTGTTTTTATGTCTGCGAGGCGGGGCGGGGCTGGGGGGCTGGGGAGAGGAGAGGGCCCGTAACGTTTTATTTCCGACTCGCGGCTTGGGCCGGAGCCGCCACTGGAGCGCGCTCGAGTGGCTCTGGTTCGAGTCCGGCCCGTCCGGCAGCAGGGCGGTCATTAGGCGGACGGCCTCGGAGGGCGAAAGAGACAACGAAAGAGAGACAGAGAGAGAGAGAGAGAGAGAGAGAGAGAGAGAGAGAGAGAATGGGAGAAAGAGGAGAGCGGGGCGTTGGCGGCGGGCTGTGATTCCCAGCATCCTCTCGGAACACTCTCCAGCCACAGCCACGCTTTATTTTTCCATTGACTCTGCCTCCCTCGCTTTATCACTCGTTCTCTCC
>NW_026267270.1:572797-578782 GCF_000697945.3 Frankliniella occidentalis | reverse complement strand
GGGGGTGGCATTGGGGGGAGTTATTTGACGAGTATGAAAACGGGAGTGGGGCCCCAGCATGGCGGCTACAGGATCCTCCTCCAGGGTTGTTCCAACAGGACGACTGCTCGAAAAGCGCTTCCCCGGGTGCCCGCGGCCGTGCTCCAGCAGGACTTGCTGCAGCATATGGGCTTCCTCAGCAGGACTACACCAACAAAACGCTCTTTCCAGCAGAACTACACACACTCCCCAACAGTGGCTCCTCCGGCAGGCTGCAGCGCCGCCTGCGGGATTTTGGGGAGAAAAAAGCGCTGCTTTGGATTGGCCCGACTTGATATGAGGAAAGCCTCGAGCGTTCAGTGGCCCGTGAAATGTGTTCCAGGGAAAGTGTGTGTGTGTGTGTGCAGCCGACGGCGCGCGGGCCAAGAAGCAGGCCGCCGGCAGCCTTCACCTCACCGCAGGCTGGGGTGGGCTTCATACCACCAGCGTCTCTCTAGTATCATTTTCTCAGTGATTTCAAGGGAAAACAAAAGCGAAAAAAGGAACATTGTGGAAATGTGAGATTGCTGCGGGAGTGCTAATGATCGCATGCCTTTGCTGTTTGTAGAAGCTCAGATAAATATGATCACAGCAACAATAAGCAAAAATAAATGAAGGGTGTGGGTTTTTTTTTTTTTTGCAGAAGAAAATTGTTTCAGCGTAAGAATCTTGCAGCTTTGCCCACTGGAAAGGGCCCGTCCACCCTCGCACTCCTGCGGGCGGGCGTACTTTGAAACGTAATGCCGGCAGCCTGGCCCGGCGCGCCCTCCGCCACGCTGGCGGGAGGTGAGCTCGGGTGAGGTGGGCGCGCGGGCTCGGGGCCCGGCCGTCGCTGCTCAAAGAGCTGCACACTCCCTTTATTTTTCGGCCCGTCTCGATTTCCGTTTACTACCCTCGTGGATAATGGGCAGCCTCCTACGGAGGGGGGTTAGAATATTATCTAACGGGAAGGGACGCAAATTGATACCGGGTTGGGTCATAGTCTCCCCACGCAGAAACGGACAACGGACACCTTTTTGATGTGGCACGTGATTGCTCACCTAACGTGCTTGTCGTCTTCGTCTTACTGTTAATATCCTGAGGACACGTGCCTGCCTGGTTTTACCATGTTCGCATAAGGCTACCTCGACCGTACCTCGAGGACAACCATAAAATGCCATTTGCGTTTGGGACAAAAGTCTCGTAGGGAGCAGAGCTAAATTTCAATCCTCAGAACAATTTTAATGCTGCCTGTCACCTCAACCGCCATTTTAGGGTTGCCGCTGAACTTGCCATACGGTGGTTGCTACAACCTTTAAATCTTGAGGGTGTAGGAATCTCATTCGTCAAATAAAGAGAGCTCGGCGCCTGCGGGACTCAGGGTAGGCCATCCCGCAGTACACGCATGCACTGCAAGCAATATGTTGCCTACCTACAAGGCGCTATGCGCACTGGGCAGGTTCGTAGTAACAGCGAGTGACCGACGTACCTTATGGAAGACCCAATAGATTTCCTCCAAAGCATAACCACAATCATTACATTTGATGAGTCATTGCGGGCCGCTCCAATAAAGAGTTCGACGAGAGGCGCGTCTCTGTTTCCCTCGGCGCGAGGCGCTCGTCTCATCGGCGGTAGTGGCGGCGGGGAGCGAGGGAGCTCGGAGAGGGAGTCGCACGGCGAACAGACGCGGGGCGTAAATATTTCACGTTAGACCGGTGTGCCGTGATATTGTGGCGTTCATAATATACAAGGTTTTATTGTATCGATCAGCGGCGCCAGCACAGGCCCGCCCGCCCGGCCCGCCCGCGCTGGCTGGGGGATTCTGTGCGTCTGAGAGGGGGAGGGGCGGGAGCTCAATTCGGGGGAGCCACTCCGTGAGCTGCAGTAGTTGCAGTCGAGACATTGCGAACAATATGGGACAGCCGGGCCAAGCTGGGGCTGTGTGCCGCGCGCGCTGCTGCGGCTACATCGAGCATTTATAGAGCTACCGAGCAAAGCACTTCCGACACCGGTTACCGCCAGGCTCACCGCGCCAGGGCAACCGAAACGCTCCGTTTGTGTTTCAACTTTACTCGTCAGCTCTGATCGTATCTTGGTAGCTGAGACATTTTTCCCCCTTGGGCGCCGTACGCGTCGCCTTCCTCTCACAAGATGGCCGCCAAACGGAGAATGGGATGGAGGTTAAGGGATCCGACGGGGCCGGCCGCCAGGCGGAGGCACAGCACACAGACGGACGCAGAGGCGGAAGAAGAGATGAACAAAACGAAACTTCTCCACAGAACTTGAAGACTATTGATTCATTTTTAAGTCGACATTCCCCTCGGCTCGCCCGATGAGAATTGAGTGCGACGGACGCGCGGCTC
The DNA here is from genome assembly GCF_000697945.3 of Frankliniella occidentalis. Taxonomy (NCBI): domain Eukaryota; kingdom Metazoa; phylum Arthropoda; class Insecta; order Thysanoptera; family Thripidae; genus Frankliniella; species Frankliniella occidentalis. The sequence goes on along the minus strand of NW_026267270.1, from coordinate 576,422 downwards.
GCCGGTCCCAGCCCCAGTCGTGCAGTCTGTAATTGTGCCTCATGAATTATTGAGCACGACTTTCTGCAATTTCGATCCGCGGCCGCAGTCTTTTCCATCCCGAGATGAATATCACTCCACTAGTCCCCGGGCCCGGGTCTCCCCAGCGCGGACCGAACTTCTCGACTCGACCGCTGCATATTCCGAGCCAATCGCTTCTGTTTGATCAGCGAGCGACAACCCACTCCTCCCCGCCGCCACCCGTGGAGGTGACGATGTGCTGCTGCTGCTGCTTCTTGTTCGGCAGCTCCGGGACGTGAAGGGGTGGCGGGGCGTGGCGTGGCGGGGTGTGGCGAGGTGGGGAGGGGCGGGCGCGCGGGCACCACCATTCATCTCCGTTACCTCGGGATGAGTCGCATTGTGCTCCTCTTGGGACGCCGTTGCCGCCCATACCCCCCGCCCCCTCACACGCTAGGGGGTGGGGCCGTGAGGCCCCCTCGATAAGGGCCGCATTGTCTCCCAAACGTGTTGAGCGACGCGCCCTACAATTTGTCTAGAAGAGGGTGGTGGGTTGAGGGGAAGGGGTGGGGGGTCGTCTCCAATGGGGCGAGAAGGCACTACATTATTAGCGAGCGGCACAACGATATTTGTAGGGGTCATTAACCAGCCGGGATGCCGAGAGCGTCGAGGTCCCGGAGGTCCCGGATCGGAGCAGCCCGACGGGGCACCCCATCCTCCTGGGTGTGCCGCCTCGTCCTCCTGGGTGCGCCGTCCCGTCCTCCTGGGTGCGCGTCGCCCAGTCCTCCTGGCTGCGTCGCCGCCCCGCCCTCCTGGGTGCGCCGCCTCACCGCCGCACCGAGTGTTGCGGTACAGGCGAAGCGGGCGGCGGTGGCGCGCGGCCCGCCCTCATTACCTGTCATTTGTCTTCATCACGAGCACGTGCTCGCGGCGGCGCGCGCTGAAGGACTCGTCAAGCCTTAACTCAGACCATCCCCCCTCTCTCTCCCCCAACCCCCTCGCCGTCGGGTTTAGTTCCCGATTCTCGAGGATGCAGCGGGGCGCGCGGTGGTTTCCGTCAACAAGCGGGTAGGAAGAGGGGGGGAGTAGAAGGGGGAGGCACAGCAGTCAAAGGGACGGGAACGAGGCAGCAGATCCTAACCCGCTGCGCCCCTAAGTGCGATAAAGTATGACACGGGCACCAAGAACAACAACTGCCGTACAAGAGAGGCCCCACCCGGGCCCAGCGCCGCCCCACCCGTCCACCCCCGGCGGGGCCCGCCCCTACGGCGGCACGGCACCAGATGTTTAATTAAATTCAAAGTATCTGTGAAGAGAACTCATCTGGAGGCCGCTCCGCTCCTCCTCCTTGCAGCAGCCGCGGCGGCACCGCGCCGCAGGGCGGGAGGGACTTGTTCATTCATCAATCTTTTAACGACCCACACACCGCCGGGGCTCGGCGGCGACGGCTGCCGCGAGCGCTCCGCGTCGCCGAGCCGAGCGCGGCCGGGGCTGCCTGCCTGGGCCGCCCCAGACTGTTGTTGTAACAACGGAACAAAAAGAGAATGTAGGAATAAATCGCGAGTGTAGCGTGTGGCGTGACATAGCTGCGAGGAGGAGGGAGGGGGGTTGGCAAACAGGAAAAATACGGTGACATGTGATCTGCTGTGAGTGTTGGGTTGGGGGGGGGAGGGGGTAGTGTAGGGGGCCAGGCCTGTTAGTCGGCTACATGCAGAGTGAATCCGGAGGGACACGATGGAGAAGCGGGACCATACTGCGCCGACACGCGTAGCGACTCGCGCAGCAATGTGGGCGACAAGAGGCAGCCTCCGCCTCCTCCCCCGGGGGCCCCGGAGGGCTATGGCTGCAGCGCGCCGCAGAAGGCTGCCTAGCGCCGGAGAGATCGCGAGCCACAATGGACCAATTAGTTAGGCAAATATTTGCGTCCCTTTCCACTCCTTTAAATCCGGCCGCCGTTCGTTCCGCCTCCGCCCCTCCGCGGACGCGCGCCGAGCGGCTGCTCCTCTGCCCTCCTGGAGGCTGTCGTCCAGGGGGGCCCCCGGCCTCGCGCACCCCATGGGGCTCCGGAGCAAGGAGTCCAACGACTGTAAAAGGATTCCTCGTTCCGGAGCGTCCAAGTTTTCCTGTTTCCTCCCTCGGGCCGGACCTTGAACATCCGCCCAGCCCCTCCCCGCCCCGCCCGCTCCTCGCTCGCCCTTACGCGGACATCCCGACACAACGACGCCCTCACTCCCGTGTCATCCTGGAGACTAAAGCCGTTCACAAGAGAAAGAAGCGTTCGGCTCACTGCCGTAACGAAAATTGAACTGGGGTACTCTACCGCTTCTCGAAAGTTGGCGCGTGGATGGTTGCGAAGATTGGAGAGAAGTGACAAAGCCGATAGAAAACAGATTTGAATGAAAAGTAGTTTTAGGAAGCGCAGTGATTTCTCACGCTAGCCTGACTTCTTCTGCTCAGTGTTTTTTTTCTTATTCCCCTTAGACCTACCTTACTTGTGTACGACCCCCTCAGATTCAGTTCGTAAGGAAGGGAAACGTAGCTACCGTGAAAACTGGCGTTGAGCGCTGGCTGTGGGGTGTGCCTCGCGGTTGTGCCGCCTGCCTTTAGCCTTTAGCGCCGGCCCCTGACTTCCAGATGAGACGCGATAAGAGCCGGAGCGAGCCGCAGCCTAAACAATTGATTGCACTCGAGCCGCTACGCTCCTTGCGGTTCTCCTCTCGCCTTCGCAATCAGTCCGGCTGCCGTCTTTGTCGCTCCTGCAGGCCCCGTCGCCCTGCCTGCCGCCTGTGCGGCCTTGAGACACGTACATGCAGGCATGCAGGGCAAGGACGCAGGTGGGCAGGTGGTGGGCAGATTCGAGGGCAGATCGTCGGTAGGTGGGCGAGCGGGAAGACAGAGGAGCACCACTCCGTGCGCGGCCAGTACAGGGAGAGGGGAGGGGGTGGCGGCCCGAGGCAAGACGGGCAGGAGAGGAGTCTCGAAGCCTATTGTGGATTAGATTAGGCCCGCCGGGCGGAGTAGGCAATTGGTGCGAGGGACACGGCAGGGCGCCCGGCAGGGACAAGAGCCGCCCCCGCGAGACACGGGGCATTCAACAAACGGCAAGCCGACCCGACCCGAGCCACCGCCGGGGCCCGTCCCTGCCTGGGACACCCAGGTTCATTAGTTCGGGGTGCAAACTATTTAACGCCAGGTCTGCCGCCTGGAATCAGGAGTGCTCAGGCCCAGGCGGGCGGTGGCCTCCCGCTCGGAGCTTATGCGCACCATGCCTCCAGGCCGCCACCGGGGCGCGCGCGCACGCGCGCGATACACACAGTCCGAACGAACTGCCGGAGGTAAACACATAAATCCTGGGCGCCGTTGTTCCTTCGGCGGCCGCGGCCGGCCCGTGAGGAGGCGTCGAGGAGGAAATAAAGAGCAAAGGGGCACGAGGAGTGTGGGGGGTGGAGTTGGGGGCCACGAGGCCACCCCCCGCGCGCGGGGGGCTACAGCTTTAGTTTATTGGCAATCAGCATTCTGTTCGCATTAGCCGAGACAGTGTTTGTCGGCCGGCCCGCCCTCTCCCCGCGCAGCGCTGGGCCGTGTCCCCCATGGTAATGGAGCTGCCCCTGCCGCCCCCGCCGCCCCC
>NW_026267270.1:567635-571411 GCF_000697945.3 Frankliniella occidentalis | reverse complement strand
AATGGGGGCGAGCCGGAAAGGCCTTGGAGAGAGAGAGGAGGAACAAGAAGAGAGAAATAGAGGAGAGGAAGAAGAGGGGGTGCGTTGACGACCATGGCAGTAGTGCTACGGTCTCGCTGACCTGGCCCCAGGATATATACGCGCCTCTTTCTTGAGAGATCCGCGCACACGGAGTGACATGAACCCGTCGGCGTCACAAAGAGGGTTTCCTGACTGAAACTGAAGCTTCACAGGCCGCAGGCCGCCCCGTTGCCGGTCCGAACTATATACTGGCCGCTTGATGCTGTGCACCTGGTGGACAAGTTGTCCGGGACAACAGCCTCTGTGTCTGTCCGCTCGCCCCAAGGCGGAGGGGCGGAGTTGGGGGCGGTGGCGCGGGCGGGGCTCCCGCTGCTGCTCAGCGCAGCCGGCCCGGAAAGTAATTAGCTGCCTCTTCTTTTTCCCGTCTCCATCTTTCATAACCGATCCCCGTCATCTCGACAGCAGACGTCGTCCCGTCGTTCCCCGGCCGAGGGGTCTGGGCCTGCCGGGGACAGCGACTCGTTCAACAACCGCCTGCCGGGGCGGGGCGGGGCGGGTGGACCGAACAATTTCCTTAATATTCCCCGAGGCGCAGCCACCCGAGCGCCACGCCTGGAATTTTAAAAGATTCATTCGCCAAACGCAAGGCAGTTGTTCTTCTGGCGAAATCAATGAGGGCCAGCGCCAGCACGTTGGCTGCGCCTGGGCCAACTGGGTGGAGCATCCCGGCGGCGGACGGGATCGTCTCGGCAGGATGTCGGCCCCGTCGGGATCAGCGTCGTGTCCTGCAGGGCGCTTCACCCAGGCGAACACGGCCGCGGCGAACCGCACTAAATGGAGAGAATGGATCCCGCCCGAGCTCGGGCCAAGGGCGCGGGCGCGGGGGTGTAGTGGCGTGGGGAGGCAGAGAAGATGCTATCTGGACTGACGGGTGCGCTCTGAAACGGCGGGCAGCCGGGCCGAGGGGAGGGACTCGTGGGGGAGAGACGAGCAGCGACGCGTCGCCGCCCCCTCATTTGTTTGGTGGCCCAATCTGGAATTGCAATCTAATATCAATCTGTCGCCGAGGAGCGGTGGCGGCGCTGGCGCCTGAGCCCCCGGGGGTCTCTGGGCTGGCGGCTGCTGGCCTCCACGAGTGGTCAGCAAACATCATATCGGCCACGGGCTTCTCTCGCCACCTCAGCGAGGCCGGCGGGCGGGGCGGGGCGGGGCGGGGCGGGGCGGGGCGGGGCGGTACGGGACGCAATCACACTCGGCTTTGCAGGGCGGCCGGCCAGTCGGCCCACACCCTCCCGTGTGACTTGGAAGGTGTTTTTCTCTCGTGTAACACACGGCCCTGCCCGGCAGCGGCCCCGCACACAGCAGGCACGGCTCCGCCGGAGGGGACCATATATATGAGGCAGTAAAGATGTGTGTTCACAGCCCTCTGCCCAATAAAGTGCCGCTTAAACCGGGGTCCCAGTAAATACTGTGAGCGGTGAGCCGAGGCCCGGCGGGGGCGGCGCGAACGGGGGAGTGAGGAGAAGGGGTGGGGTGGGGGCCGGGGGGCGTCCCGGGCTTGGCGGCGCGCACCTGCGGCGCGGCTAACAGGTGTGTCCTCCTCGCAGGCGGCCCAGCCCGGCGCATAACACGCAGTTTGTTACGGCCTTAAGGCCCGGCGCCCGTTATGTTGTTGTGGGCATCAGATCAGCCGGCCGCGGCGCCGCGCGGGGCTCCACATGGTGCGGGCGGGCCGCGCCGGGCCGGCGCCTCCTCGGGGAGACGTTAGTCAGGGCCTCGGCGGCTCTCTAAGCCCTGGCCGTGCTCGTGCTGGACCCCGACAGCCCCGCCCGCTGGCCGCCGCCCGCCGGAGGGGTTCGACGGCGAGCAGCACGGCGCCCGCCGACGGCCGGGTAGGCCACCCGCTCGGCGGGCCGGCCAGCGCGCTGCCTAGCCTACCCGGCCGCTCTCTGGCGGTTACCCGCCCACAGTGCGGCGGCCGAGCAGCCCCAAAAGCTTTCAAACATTTACCTTTCTGGTTTGGCGAAGATCCCTCGAAATAAAGTCCGGCAGGATAGTGGCGCAGCAGCAGCGTACCGCCCCACGGCCGTCACACCCAGTGAGTCCCCTCTCCTCTCCCTCCTCCTCTCTCTCTATCAGCCCCGCTCCTCTACTATCCGTCTCCCTCTCTCTACCCCTCTCCGCCGCCGATGACTGGCCCTTTCCTGCAGCCGGTACGGCACCCACGCGGGCCGTGTCCATCCAAACGGGCCTCCAACGGCCCCCGCACCAACGGCAGCGGCGGCCTCGGCACGGTGGTCCAAAACCAATCGCCCGGCAATTCAGCATTCTTTACATTATTGATGAGAAAGTGGCGAGTGACAAGCGGCGGGCGACTTGCGCCCCCCCCCCTCCTCCCTTTCTCTCTCTTCCTCTCTCTCTCTCTCTCCTCCCGCCAGGCGCGGGCTGGGTAAGGCGATGAATATTTCATAGGCGCTGTACCTAACCCGCACAGACGATGTAAAAAGTTTTCGCTACACTCCGTCAGCCCCGCGCGGCCGCTGCGCCCGCGCCACGGACCCTGCGAGAGACGCCGCCCGCCGCTCTTGTCTCTCCGGCCTCGCTGCCGGTCTTCCACTATCGACATCTGACTGTGGGTCGCGTAAAATCTATGCCAAGCAGTTTGTGTCGCTGCGTCGAGTTTAAAAATCGAATTTTTCCTTGGTGGGGGCGAAAGGGCTTGCACGCATGGTAGGTGAAGCCCGCCGTCACGTCACAAGGGACCAAAGTCTCCAGCCTGGAAGCCTCGTGTACCTCGCCGCCGTCGTCACGGTCTACTACTTATCTGAGTACCTTCCCTCGCGAGGGTTACTTCTTAGAAGAGGAGCTTCGCAGGCGAGACTGGGCCTCGTAGGAGCCGGCGAGATCCAGCCTCGGCGGCAGAACCGACGTCGCTCCAGCGAATCGAAAATAAGCATTGGTGCTGCTGGGAATGAAATTATGCGCCCGGAATAAGACGATTTAGCGCGCGCTGGGAGCAGCCTGACTGGGAGGTCGTTTGTTGGTGGGGAGGAGGAGGAGGAGGAGGGGGGCCGAAAAAAATACACCACCGGCTCCCGCGCTTGCTCTGCCACCAAAGGCGCCCCCTCCCGCGGCCCCCGACTCCCCTCCTTTCCCTTCCTCGCCTCCATCCTTCCTCTCAGCTCCTGGTTTTCTGCAGCCGACCCCGAGCAACAGCAGCAGCAGCATCACTGCCGCGGTAACCGGAAGAAAACGCCACGACAGCCATGAGGCGGACCAGGTTGTCCTCGCACCCAGCCGTGCTCGCCCGAGGCTCGGCGGCGAGGTGCCCGCTGCAGCAGGGGCCGCTGCGGGTCAGCCAGTCAGCCCCGGAGCTAAAAGCGAGGAAAGCGGCGAGAGACAGAAAGAGAGAGGGGGAGAGGTAGGGAAAGAAAAAGGGGTGAAAGTGTGGTTGCGGCGGGGGGCCGCACAAAGGACCTGAGCCGTATTTATTGCGGCTCAGTTTGGCAATAACATTGAAAGTGTCATCGTCTGTCCCGCCGCTATCTCGCTACGCGCCGCACGCGCCCCCCGCGGGGCCCCGCCAGCTCCACCAGCGCCCCGCCCGCGCCCCGCCAGCCCCGCCGGCGTGGAGACGGCGCTGAGACAGAGATGGACCCCTCTGTCTGTGCGGCCCTTTGTCTCGACACGCCCCCGGGCCTTACAACTTCACCTCCGAGCCGCTTGGCTTTCCCCGACAAGGCGAGGGGCGGGGC
>NW_026267270.1:564319-567215 GCF_000697945.3 Frankliniella occidentalis | reverse complement strand
CATGCGCTTGTAACGATGCTCTCACCGTGCCCTCAGCATATGAAGCGCGACACCACTCTTGTCGTGTGGCGGATCCTCGAGTGCGTGAAGCGAGGCTCATCGTCACCCCCACCCCTTATGCCCTGAGCCACTATCGAGTCCCCCCATCCGCCGGAGCGCTGCGGGCCGACACACACTAGGGCCCGCCCACCCAAAAGTCCCACCGCGTGTGCTGCTGTCCCATAGGAGTACCAATCAAGTGCCCCCCCCCTCTCCCCCACAGCCCCACCGGAGCCCCACTAGAGCGCCAACAGAGCGCCACTAGAGCCGCACAGGAGCCCCAATGCATCCCTCTAGAGCCCCCCTGCCATGGGGACCCACTGGAGCCGCGCGCGTCGTGTCGATATGAGTGATTGATGGCGAGCGTGGCGGAGCGTGTGACACTACAGTGACGGCCCGCGGCCGCCGCGCCACGCCACGCCACGCCGCGCCAGTGTGAAGAGCGTGTGAAAGGGAACAGCAGCAGTGCGCTCGCTGCGCCTTGCCGCTGGCCCCCGGGCCAAATGTCATCAACAACATCAACACACTGCGTGAAGGCTGGAGCCCGACAGAGTGTAGTGCGCGGCCGCGGGGAACTCTATTCAACGAGAGGTCGAGTAGCGTCATTGTAAACACTCTCTGCGGAATAAATATGAAAAGCGGGCGCGCGAGAACATCGGGACACCTCCCGCATCGGTCGATATTCCCCGTTCTGAGCAGGGCGCGGGGCGCTGCTCAAATTCCATGCCGTTGCAGTGGCGCGGACAAAGTTATGCCCTGTAGTGGCGCGAGGTATACCTTTGTTTTGTGCCGGCGTATGCGGGCAAACATTTCTTTCGGTCTCCGGGGTAAATAGGTTTTGCAAAAGTGGGGAGCCACGCGCTGCGGCGTTGCGGGGCATCTCTCCGCCCCGCCACGGCCCGGCCCAGTGCCAGAGGAATTAGCCGGGTGCTCGCCGCGACTCTGCTCGTCTCTGCGCCGAGTGGCCTAGGAATTCGAAAGGCGGCTATGGCGCGGGGCGCGGTGGCAGGGCGCGGCTGGCGTGGCGGGGCAGAACGGGGCGTGGCGGGTTGCAGCGGGAGGGGCGCTGGAAAGAACGCGAGAGACGGTGGCGCGGCGGGCGAACACTTACTTATTGCAAGTCGTAAAGCATGTCGGACGGTTTAACGTATAAGGAGCAGCGCCCGCGTCGTGCACGCCGAGTTCCTCCGACCCGACCAACCCTCTCCTCTCCCCGGCGCGTCCCGTCCTGGCCCGCCCCGCCCCACCTAACCAGCCCAATGTAGAACAGCACGCGCTAATTAAATACACACTTTATTGGAATGTCTTGCCTCCTACGTGTGTAACAGTTTGCCAACAATGTTAAAGCAAGCGAAAAATAATGGTATTCAATAATAAGGTTCCTCCTACGCGCTGCGCGCTTAGGGTCGGCTGTTGAGCTTTTGTCAAACTAACACCAAGAAATTCCTGTCTATACTCAAACAACAAAGAGAGCTAATGCGAGGGCGGGTCTACTTGCCCTTAATGCCCTTACCCTTCTTCTCGCTGGTGGAAAGTGAGAGGTGTCAAACATGTCAAGTTACAGGCAAAAGAGTTTGGTCGCACGATGTTCGCGATGCATCCATGCAACAAAAGGCGGATCTAAAAGCGGTCGCTGAACAAAGACGCATCAGAACACGATCGTTTAAAAACGAAAGATCTGTTTTTTGCGGATTTCAGCATGCTTTGCTTGGTAGGCCTCTCACTCTTCTTACAAGGGAAGGCGCATTATGGGCGCATCGTGTTGGGTGTTGGGTGTTGGATCTTTTTTCGCATGAGGAAGATGGCAATTAAAATTGCGTTTTGCCAAAAACGGTACAACTTCTCTCGTTCAGTAAGAGGCCTCCAAAGACGAGTACGCCGAGATCAGCGAAAAGGAGATGCTTCGTTGTTGAGCGTCCGCGTGTTCGCGTGTTCTGATTCGTCTTTGTGTAGTGACCGCTATTTCATCCGCTTTTGTTGCATGGATGCTTTGAATCGACACGCTCCTTCACGTTTGACGTGCAGCCGTTCACTTTTAAGTGTTTTAATGCCAAACATAACATTTCCCTGAAAAAAGTGTATCCACAATATATTAAAAACGTTTAGCTGACCTTCAGCCTTAAGTACTAGGCCTAACCACCATCGCGACCAGCACGCCACAAAAATGATCAAGGAGCGGTTCAGTTTTCTATCGAAGCACCTTCTTGGCTTCCGAGACACTCGCTGCTCCTTTTGTACTGCAGCAATCCTTGCCGTCGTCGGGTCGGCAGGTCCTGACCGCGGTGTCACGCGTTACCGACAACGCCAGTTATTTCTGGGAACTGGGATGTTTACTGTTTACGTCTCATTACTTTATCAGCTCATATATTTTTCGGCGAAAATAAAATCGTTACGTTTCACTCTATAATCTACGGTTGAGAGAGAGAGCTACGATGGAAACACTAGGCTCTGCCCGACATGCGCTTGTAACGATGCTCTCACCGTGCCCTCAGCATATGAAGCGCGACACCACTCTTGTCGTGTGGCGGATCCTCGAGTGCGTGAAGCGAGGGGGTGCTCACTACCAGATTGGTTGTACACCTCAACTTTTCACTTTTTCACTTTCAGTTCACTTTTGTCACTTTCACCTCACTTTTTTCACTTATGCCCACTTTCACTTCACTTTTGCGTCACTTTTTTCACTTTTGACCACTTTTGCTTCACTTTTCACCTACTTTCACTTCACTTTTTGCCCACTTTTGCCCACTTTCACTTCACTTTTTGCCCACTTTTGCCCACTTTCACTCAACTTTTTTCACTTTAGCCTCACTTTTTTTCACTCTCACTTTCACTTTCGGACAGCATGTACACCCACTTT
>NW_026267270.1:556752-558729 GCF_000697945.3 Frankliniella occidentalis | reverse complement strand
AGCACGATCCAGAAACAATTTCACCGGATCATATTTTATTCGTCCCAGGCGAGGCCAGCCGTAACTTACACGTGCGCGCCGCGCGCTCTCTCTCCTGGCCCTGCCCACGTCCCTGTTTGTAGCTACACGATTGTAGCTACAGCCGATTGTGCTCGAGTCAGCCTAAACTGAACCGTCTATAGACGAGTTCATTACTTCCGCCAATGCTATAGAATATCCACCAGAAGTAAACAGCGCTAAGAACTAAAGCGGAAAACCAGAAGATATCAATGCCTCTCCGAAGCTCTCGCCTTGTCCAAGAGCACGAGGCGACGGTACCTGTGGGGCGGGTATTTGGGGGTAGCCCCGCGTCCCGCCCAACTAACGGAATGGATGTGTTGCCTACGGCACGGCGCGCACGCTCTCTCGCACCAACACCTAGTCGAAATGGCTGCAACAGTGCCACTTCGACTTCCGTCCGGCTGGTCCGGCCTTCCAACCTTTACGGTTGTCCGTTAGAAACCGGGCGTCAGGTATAACGCATTCCGGTAAAGCTGAAATGCAGAAGAATGCAGGGAACAAGAAAACGGATGTCACATGTTAAAGCATAGCGAGTTCCGTTTTATTCTTCCCCGCATTCAGCTTTACCGAAATGCTTCATTCTACTCCCCCCCCCCCCCCCCCAAGTGGGAGCAAAGAGCAAAGCGCATGGTTCTGGTCTGCCAGCCAGTCCTACTACAACGGCTAAGCCGAATACTCGTTTCCAGTGCCAGTCTTGTGAGACAATGAGTTGAAGTCAGGACATCCTTCTGGACACCGGCGGGATTCTTTATTCTTGCGAAACATATTCTACATTCGTGTACCGTTGGTAAGTACCCCTTTGCTTGCCCAGTGTGGTGGAGCGTAGCGGGAACCTAAACAAAGCACCATAACCTACGAGAAGAAAACGCTTTATATCGCGGCTTAAGTTGTTTTCTGGAAGTGCTCTGTGAATGTGAATGCATAGGTGTATATAAAGTCTGCACATGTTTTGAAACCTTGTTAAATGCTACTTCGAGGATGTACAGCATAGTTTTTCTTTCGTTGCTTTCTGCTTTGTTTCGGTTCCCGCTACGCTCCGCCACACTGGGCAAGGGATTCATTGAAGCATCCGATCAAAACTAACATCATTCTCTTTTGGTGCTGATCTGTACTATCATTTGTCAGTGTATTCTGCCCGTTTCCTGGGTCTCAAAAATATTTCAAGAAGTGTTTTGTTTGAGTATAGTTGAATTAATACTCTTGTCAGTCTCTCAAGGTGTGCATATCTCTATCTCTCCCCTATGATTATCATTGACCTATGACATGTTTTCATAGTTTTGATCATCTTACGTAGACTACTGTTTTTGTTATACGTGAGGAACTCGTTCTGTTGGCCTGAGTCTGTCATCAACAAGTGGTTTAAAACTATCTTACTAGAGTTGATCATTAGTATTTCCATAACGTAGAAAGGCCAAATATCAGATAAAAAAGTATTTTATATCTCCATGACCCTTCAAGTTTAGAAGAGAGGATTGAAATGGGACAAAGTTTTCTGGAACCAGAAAGTTAAAGGGATAAAAATCTTTTCTTTTTTCAAAACTTATTGTTCCGCAATTTGGGTTAGCCTATACTGTTTTAAGGTATCTAATAGACGGTTCCCGCTGTGTCTATTTCAAGAAGAATTAAGGAAATAGTCACCGGAAACAGTTCCAAAATTACCGTAAAAACAAGTGCAAATGAACCTTCATAGTTACAATGGACTTACTCGAGGACAGTTGTATTAAAATGAACTATTAAATAGGGAAAATATGGGGACTTTTCATACTGGTTCCGGTCCTGATTTCCTTACTTCTTCTCAAAGCGCGCAGAGCGGGAACCCTCTATTCATTGAGATTTATTCTATTTTTTGCCTGGAAGCTAAACTACTATTTTCATTTCTCTTTGTTCAGTTATTTGATTGTTTGGGCCTCAAAATAT
>NW_026267270.1:553234-555742 GCF_000697945.3 Frankliniella occidentalis | reverse complement strand
CGCGGAGCTGCCCGCCCACCGCTTGGTGCTGGCCCTGCGCAGTCCCGTGTTCAACAAGATGCTGACGGGCGACTTTCGTGAGGCGCGCGAGTGCCGCGTCGAGGTGGTGGACTTTTCAAAGGGCGCCATAGAGAAGTTCCTAGAGTTCCTGTACACGGACCATGTGCAGGACTGGGGCGGCTGCGAGATGGAGCTGCTGCAGCTGGCGGACAAGTACATGGTTCCGGAGCTGCGCGACGAGTGCTCGCTGCGCCTGTGGACCTGCGACGCCCCGCGGGCCCTGGAGGTGCTGCGGGCCGCCGGGCTGTGCGAGCTCATCAGCAGGCCGCTGCGCCGCCGGCTGACGGCCGTCGTGGTGTTCAACATGGACTCGCTGGTGGGCACCAAGGAGTGGGCCGAGTTCCAGGCAACCTACCCGGTTCTCGCCGACAGTATGCTCGGCTCTTCAGACTCGTCGCGAAAGTCCGACTCGACCACCTCCGTGTGGGCATTGCAGTGATACTTTTGCGGCGCTCGTGGACCATGTGACTGCGGCGGGGATAATGATGATGCAGCACAAGTGGTAGTGATGTAATTCTTTGTTTTATTGTTGTATTACTGTTTATTACTCATTTTAGACCAGTTGACATTTGACACTTTTTTGGGCAAGGAAAAATAAATTCGTTGCCTCTAGTAAGACTGCTGATTATTATTTTTTTCGTGTTTCTATCCTGTCGGAACTGGTCCCTTTGGGAAGCTGTATACAGGGCAGTGGAGGCGTCACCGCGACGGGCTGATTAATCTCCCGCCCGCGTTTAACACTTTCACGCGCGGACAATGCCGCCGCCTCGCGCGCTGACCGCCGGCGCCAGGATGCCCGTTACAATACTACTCTCGGTATTTATCGCCAAAGTTGAGGCCGCGCGGCCCCCACTATACCACTCCCGGGGCGGGTCGCGCGCGACCCGGAGGCTATCTGGCGTGCCGCCACAAGCGGACTCCAAAGCAGGCTCAACCCTTTTGTGTGGCGCGGATATTCCCACTTTTCTCGAATTAAATTAAATGTGAGCTGGCGGAGCGCGCGGCGCGTCTGTCGTGGCTGCGGCGGGCAGAGGTACTGGCTGCACATTCTCACGAGGAGCTCTGCGACTCGCCATAGCGGGGGCTACACGGGTATGGTGTACTCTGCGGCACAAGCACAAAGCAGTCTGGGGAGCGTAAGCATGGTGGTGTAAGGATGCCCTGGCGTAAGGACGGAGGGGGGCGGGGCGGAGACAGCTGACTGACGTGGACACGGACAGGACCCGGACGGAGAGGAGGAGGAGGAAGAGGAATGGTCCTATTGATGGATTAGACTAATCACCTTTCGTTGCTTGATTAAGCGTTCCAAGTGACAAATTATTCAGCGGGAAATTAAATGGCGAGCAGCAGAGCGAGCCGGAAAGTATGGGGGGGGGGCTGCTCTACTGTAAGAGAAATGTATCGTGACCGGAGGAAAATGTTATTGCATCAAGGCCTATAGAGAGAGACCCTCCTCGACTGACGCGGCGGTGCGCGGCGGCCGTGTGCGCTCCGCTGGGGCCGTAAGGATCAGAGCGCCTCCCACCGCACTGCACACACTGCACCATCCGTCTCTGCCGCCCCGCCCCGCCCTCGGCCTTATACTTCAAACAGGCCGACATATCTTTTCCGGTCCCCCCCGAGTAAATAACGTCATAATTCGTTGTGGGTGGCCGAGCGTGCGGCCCCGCTCGCCCCTCGCCTCGCACCCCCTCCGCTGGCCGCGTGGTGACTTTATCTCCCTCTCTCTCTCTCTCTCTCTCTCTCTCTCTCTCTCTCTCCCTCGCCCCACCCGGCCGGGCCTCCGCGGCGAGGAGGAGAGAGATGGGAGAGGAGAATTTTGGCGAACGTTTTCACTTCCCTCTCTGCTGGCCGATACAGGGACGTGGGTCCGACCCCTGATGACCACTCGGCCCGGCTCGGCTCGGCCGCTTTGGCGCGGCCGGGCTCGTTCCGTGTCACTGTTTGCCCACGCGGCGCCACGCCTGGCCTGGCCGGCACGAGGGGAGGAAATCAGCATACCCGCCCGCTTTGGCCTGTACCCCCCCCCCTCCCTCTCGGCCCGCACCCCGCACGGCTTGCCCAGGTTTTGGAAAGGCTGGGATTATTTCACGGAGGGGCGCTTAACTCAAACACCCGGGCCGCGCTGGGCCGCGCACACCGGGGTGTGTGAGGCTCAGCGGCCGGGCTCAGGGCAGGGGGGTTGGGGGCGGCGGACGCCAAACTCTCGTTTCGTTTCCAATGGGAATAAATTTGTTCAAGGAGGGGCGTGTTGGATGAATGCGTAACGGGACCATACTACTGCGGCGGCGGCGTCTCCACCACCAGGGCCTCTGGCGCACCTCGCGCCCCGACTAGACTGTTTGCCCCGTGTTTGTCGCGCAGTGCACACGCCGGTTACGAGACGAGCATCAGGTGCAGATGAAAGTCCCCAAACCACCGGCTATTGGTCCCCGAGGCCAACATTAT
>NW_026267270.1:529338-552435 GCF_000697945.3 Frankliniella occidentalis | reverse complement strand
CCTCTCCTCCTCCCCCTTCTCGCTCGCCCCCTCTGGTCAAACTAATGACAATTCGAGAGGCTCTCCTTTGACTCGGCCGGACCAAATAACACCCAGGCCAGCCCTCTCCAAGGAGCAGCCAGAGCGCCAGAGCGCGTGCCCCCTTCCTCCCCAATCTACCCACTTTTCCTCCTCCCCTTCCCCCCCCCTCCTTTCCCTCGCTCCTTGCGCCTCTCACACTACAACGGCTCCAAAGGGTTACTCAAAGCCGAATTTTCGTCACGGCCCAGAGGAGGGGGAGTGGACCCGTCGTCCTCGCGAGCTCCACGACGCGCCCTGGCTGGTCGGGGTCATTCCCCTCCCGGCGGAACACATTGTCCGCAGGCCCGGCAGCCCCCATCCACCCCCAATCCCTTCAAACCCCTCATAACGGCTCCCTTCGGAATGCGTTTCGCGGAATCAGGTTACGCCCTTATTCGCAGCATCCGCAAGGACGATTGGGCCATTAATTATTTCTAGAGATCGGCCGTTCGGGGCTAAGGCTGAGCGGTATTTAAGATGTTTTTTTTTTTTTTTTCGATGTAGTCTAGTTCGGTGTTCTTTATTATCATTTTGAGTGAGGTTGTGCATCTTGGGTTTGGAGAAACGATCAAAGCGCAGTCACATTGTGGTCGCACCGGGGCGGGGGGCGTTCCCATTAAACAAGGTACCTCTCAAGCGTCGATTACTTCTAATGTCAATTACCTCTAAAAACAAAGAAAAACTAAGGGTCAAGTACCCCTCCAAAACCTTTACCTCCAAACGATTTCGTAAGGCGCTCCAGCCACCTGGGATAGGCAAACCCACCAGTCGTCGTGGTTATGCTATACGGCATGCAGCAGGTTTGCGGGTTGCCTACCTGCAATACCCGTTCCGCGCTACGGCCCCCTGGGGTAGGAAAATCAAAGGTGCGGTAAAGTATAACTGCAGGAGCCACCTGGTACAGTGTAGTCCGCTCTACTTGCGTTCTCCCGCTCGCTCCCGCTGCAGTCAGTGTTCTGGCACAATAAATACGTTTTTAAGAGGTAAATTGTTTCTAGGTAAACGTTTTAGAGGTACGTAGTGGATACAACCTTTTTAAAGAGGTATTCGGCTCTTTAGCGGGGTTCTTTGTTCAGAGGGAACGAGCCCCCACCCCCGCCAAACAAATCCAGACCCTCAGCATGCAGAAAGAACCAACGTTTAGACAGCGCCCCTGTTTGACTAAGTTTTCGCAGCCAGAGGACGTGTACTCCATAATGAAGGGCTCTTATAAACAGGTGACTGATTCGCCCGAGGTACTAAGAACAACGAACATGTTTTCGCAAAAGGAAAATAGTAGGAACATTACTGTGATGGTGGCTTACAAGTCCGGTAAAGAGAGGGAGGCTATGGGGTCAGCTTACCGGGCACCATTCAGACTGCAACATAAACCACCCCATTACTGCCTCGCCCGGCCCGAGGCCTGCCTGGCGAGCCTGGCGCCGCCTGCCCGCACTCCGCACTCGCCGTGCAACCCGAGCCGTGCTCCCCGCCGAGGCCATCGTGCCGATCACAGCAGCCAGCCGAGGCCAGCTGGGGCATGTCCTTTCGACCTGGCGCTCTCCGCCCGCCGCCGCCGCCACGCCGACAAGGCCCCGGCCGGCTCAGAGGGTGACAAAGCCCTCGCTCCAGTGTCCGGTCCCGTCCCCGGCCGTTAGCGCCGCCCGGGCCGCCGGGCCGCCGGGGTTCAGGTGACCCTTTGCGCCCAATGCGCCGGGGGCGCGGCCGGAGGGCACCGCCGCGCCGTCAAAGGGCCGGGCCGGCCGGGCAAGTCACGCAATCCGCCCCGCATTCACTTCGGCGGATAAAGGGCTCGGCGGCGACGGGACAGCCGCGGGGACGCGAAAATTGAAAGAAGATAGCAGGGGCGTCAAAATGAAAGGAGTTTCGCGCGTCGCAGGCCGGCGCCATAGAAGCACGAGGGAGGAGGGCGGAAGGAGAGCCGGCCAAAGGGTTTATTGTCCGCAATGGTCCTCATGCGCGCCGCTGAGCGGTCATTTAAGGGATAAATGCATGTCTGATCCTGCGCAGCCCCCTGCCGCCAGCCCAGGTGTGCGAGCTAAGCCCGTGCTCGCCCTTCTCCTCCCCCCGTCGCACTCGCCCCCCGCTACGCTCCACCACGCCGCTCGCCATTGTTTCATCCATCAATCTCCCCACCGGCCAGCCCGGCCCGGCCCAGCGCCCGGCCGCCCGGCCCGCGCTTATCAACGGAGACACTGGGCCCATCTCTCAAAGTAATCCCCCATCCCAGCAGGCCCAGCAGCCCTCGACCCGCCACCACCGCTCAGCCGCCCCCCGCTCTCCCCTCGCTCTTCGCCACCTGCAGCTGACCTTGGCTCCCCGCGCCGCGCGCCCTACGACAAGTACGCCACGACGGTCTCACACCGGCGACGTGTCTTGCCCCGAGTCATAGTCGTCAGACGCGCAGCAGCCCAGCCCGTTCGGCCTGATTGGACAGGTCGGCTACACGCCGCCGCCGGCCAAGCAGCCGCGTGCAGCAGCAGCAGCCCCGTGATGTGATGGACCACTCGGGCCGGGCCGCCCCCAGGGAGGCTGGGGGGCGGCGGCGGCGGCTAGGGGCGGCGGGCTGACGGATATACGCCGAGACGGCCAGTAGTATAACTGGGTCGACCGGACGCAAGCGGCGGCCCCGGCGCGCCCAGCCCGGTAGACGGGGAAGGACCCGGCCCCCGGCTCGCCTCTTCGCCGAGTGCAGACGGCCGGGGCCGGCTGGGGCTGCTCCAGGCTCCAGGTCGCAGCGATCGCGTCCCGACCCGCGGGGGCGGGGGGGAATGGAATTGGTTTCGGATCCAGGTAGGCATCAGTCAATGCCGTGACCCGACGGGGGAAAGGGACAGGCGGGCCGCGCGGGGTAAGGTGCGATCCCATGCGGAGAGAGCGGGGCAGAGACAGAGTACAGATGTGGCTGTCAGGGACGGGCGGGGGCGGCGGGGGCGGACGCACGCACGTGGTCGAGGTGGACCGAGGTCATCGCAGCGGACCAGCATAGCAGCCGGATAAAAAGGGTATAGGGGAACCATAAGCAGGTCGTGTCAGAAACCAATAACTCCCAGCGACCTCTATCTCCCTCCTCGTCTTCGGTATTCGCATCTCGAGCAGGCTCTGGGCCGCAGCAGCGAGCCCCTCTGCTTCGCGGCTCCCGGCGACGCCATTGATATCACTCGGCGGCCATCAGCCGGGGGGCGGCCGCGCGCCCCGCAGAGCTCCTGGAGCCTGCCCAAGCCCTGCGAGGGCCTCGCTCTCTCCAGCAGCCCGGCCCGGCCCGGCCGCAGGCCTACGCGCGGATATGTTTTATGGTTATGGTGTGAAACACACAGCCGCCGCCGCCGCCGCGGGCCGCGCCACCTGCACAGCCCTCCCCCCTAATCACTATCCGAGCCGGGCCCACCACCCTCCTCCCCATCCCTATCCCCGCGCTCCACCGGGACACCGCCCACGAGAGCGCGCAGCGCCGCGCAGCGCCGCGCAGCGCATCTCAAAGTCAGGCTGGGGCTGCGCTGCGCGGGTACGGAGCGGGTGCGGGTAGCGGCGGCGGCGGCCCCAAGCCCGGGCCGCCATTCATCTCAATGTTCGCTTTGACGGTTATTTCCATTCCTCCGCGCCTGGCTGCTGCTGTTCTTTAGGCTGCAGCACTGCGGCGTGGCGGGGAGTGCCTGCGGCCCCGTCCCCCACCCCGCCCCCGCCCCACCGCGCCCCACCCCACGCCGGCGCCCGCCCGCTGTCGGCCGCCGCGTCGGGGGGTTGATTTATGTGTGTATATTAGTTGCTATAATTCACCAGATTCCTTGTCATTTGCAAACACAGTTTACGATTGCGGTGGGAAGGAAGCGGTTTTGCGGGTGATGAGAGACGCCTCGCCCGATGCGCGCGCTGCTCCCTCTGCACCCTTTACCTCCCCTCGCCACGCCCCACCACACCCTGGCGCGCCCCGCCTCGCTACCGGCTGCACACCGTGACGTGACACGCTCGCTCCATCCCGTCTTCCGAGTCAAATGCCAACTGAATGTTTCAAATCGGTTTGGGAAATAAATTACAAGGCCGAAGAGAAGGGGCGTGCGAGAGAGGCGGCAAAGCTTAAGGAAGATAAATCGAGAGGAGGATGGCCAGCCGGGGCCCCCATCCACGGACACTCCCCCTCCCCTTTCCCTCCCTTCCACGCTCTACCTCTACCCCAGCATCCCTCAATCCCGCCGCACACCAGACGTCCCCACCCCTCCTCCGTCCTCTTCGACCTTTTTGCATGGGTTGCTCCACATTTGCGCGCTATAATACACAATTTAGGATCGCTTCTGACGCTTTTGATTGACATGGCAATAGAATTTGCGTCACCGTCGCGACGCTGCCAAGCAGGTAGATTTTCGCTCCCCACCCCCACCCCCTACCTCTCCGGTCGCCGCCCCGCGCGGCGGCGCGGCGGCGTGGGAGTCTCCGCCAGCGGCGCGCGCACAGCAGCAGCTCAACCCCCCCCTTGCGCCGCGTATTTTAGAAAAATAATAAACTCGCAGACATCGCGTCGCGTTGTCTGTAGCACGTATGTAGTCACGTGTTTCGTTCCCTAGCCCGTTATAGCGCATGGGGGAGCCTCCTCTCCTGCAGTCGCGAGGTCCTGTCAGCCAGAGCTAGATTTCTGTTTCGCTCGTTTCGCCTTTTTCCCCCAACCGAAATGCAAATTTTGTGGAAGGTTTTGGTGGGGAGCCTATGGAGCGGAAAGTAGGGGGTAACGTGCTCTGCTCTCCTCTCCGCTTCCCGACCGCAGCCGCCTTGCTTTAGCTTCTTTCGGTAACCCGCCGCGCGGCTGCGCCCCTCTCTGCTGTTCCCCTCCTCTACTTACCGGCTCTGCCGTTGGTTCGATATAGGCACAAGTGTCTGCTTGGGGTTATCCTGTGTACACGCCCAGCTGCACCTGGGCCGGCCGCGCCGGGCCACCGCCACCGCTACCGCGGCACCACGCCACGCCATGCTCACGGCTGTTGTTCCGGCTCAAGTTTTGGCCCAGAGGGCGGATAGAGAGAGTGAGCGGGGGTAAGGTGGGGGGGGGCAGGTGTGCAAGTCATAGCGGTCTGGTGTAGGAAGTCCGTTAGGCTCCTCGATAGAAAAGAGGGGAGGGAGAAAACATGACTCGGGGAGGGGCGCCAGGGGCGGCGTGGCGCGGCGGCGTGGAGCGCGCGGAGCACCGAGACTCAATATTGATTATAGGCTCGCCTGCCTCAGCCCCAGGCACTCTTGTCACTTACCGCCGATAGAGGTCACGCACGTATTATATTGAAGAGTCTCGCCCGCCCCGCCCCTCCCCCTTCTTATCCGCCCCTCGGTTTGACACCCTCTACTAGCTCCTTTTTCTGCGGCGCCCGCCGCGAAAGAAAAATGGTCGCCATGATGGCTACACCAACCCCCCTCCATCACCCCGCGACTTCACCGCGGCCGCTATCGAGAGCGCAATAATAATAGAGACTGACGATGGTCTCGTCAGCGTCGTCGTCGGCCGCCGCCGCTGGGGCCGCTAATCCGCGACCGCGGCACAAAAAAGCAAACACTCTGCCTCTGGAGTCATCCATATAAAACTGTTCGCAACATCATGTTGAAGGGGCCCGCGCTGCGCTCCCTCCAGCCACTCCCACGGCCAGGCTGCGAGGCCTGTTTGACCCCCCCCTCCCCCCTTCTCCCTAACGAGGCCTAAACGTGCCGTGCGGTACGGTATGCGGGCCAGGGAGAGCAAGAGGCCCATTGGACCAGCCCATTGGGCCAACACGGGCGCCTGCCCCGCCTGCCGGGCCTGCGGAGCCTGCGTAGCCCAGCGACCGGAACAATGGCCCACTACAATGGCCCGTGCCGCGCCCCGCCGCCCCGCCGCGCCCCGCCCTGTCACATATTCGTAAATAAAAGGGCATAAAGAGTTTCGGCCCCACGCCGCATGTGAAATAGGATGAAGTGTTTCCGCTGCTGCCTGCCCCAGTGTTTCTCGTCAGGTACGGTTGGGAGAATGAGGCGGGGGGGGAGGGGTAGGTCACAGAGAGAAAGGGGTAAGGAGAAAGAGAGAGGGAGGGAGAGAGCAACGACGCTCGAGTGAGCTTCCCTCCCTCGAGGGTACAGGGTGTGGGGAGGGGGGGGGAGAGATATGGTGCGGGTCTGAGGGGAAGAGGATTGTGGGAGGGCGCGGGGCGCGGCTGGGGGGAGCTTGCAGCGAAGCAAAGAAACCCCCGCCGCCGCCGCTCTCCAGTGCTCCAGAGAATGCCACTCGCCGCGCCGAGCGTACCGACGCTGGAACGGAACGCGGCGCAATTTTTGCGTGCCCTATATCAGCGGGCCAGGTTACACTATACACGCCACACACAGCGGGCGGCCCCCGGCCCCCGGCCCCGGCCGTGTGCACAGCAGTCTTTGTGTGCCCGAACACGAGAGGCGCGGCGCGCCGGCGGTGTACCGCAAGGCGGCGGCCAATTTATTCGGCTCGATACAGAAATAAATCTATCAACGGCGGTATAACTGCTACGCAACAAAGTGCCTCTCTCGCCCCGTGGGGCGAGGGCGGCGGCCAACGGACGCGCGCCGGCCCGCGCGCCTCTTAGCATTGCTAATGGACCGTCCCGGGACGTGTCCCCTCCGCGGCGACGGCGTCCCCCAAACAAGGAGGGCCGGGGCGGCAGAAAAACACGCATGGCTGGGAAAAGCGGGACATAATGGGGACGTCACCGCTCGCACCATACCGGCGGCGGGCCGAGGAGAAGACCCCCCAACCCACATCGTCAAAGAATTATCGCCACTCGGCTCGTCTGGATTTATGCCCCTTGAGAGTTTACATACGTGATGAGGGACCCTGTCCCGGGCAGGCGGTGGCGGCGCCAACCCTGCACGCCCGCCGGCCGGGTCCCGGGGGTCCCGGCCCAAGCGCCTGCCCGCGTCGGCGGCCGCTCCAGAGGGCGAACCAGCCGCCGCGCCCCGCTCCTCCAAGCACCGCCTCGCCAAGTCAGAGTGAGCACAGAAAACGGCGGGCATGGATGGACGCTCGGGGCGTCCGCAGTGTGGCCACGACACCTCTGGTCTGTCGCAGCCCCACGTCGGCGGCCGCCCTGGCGCCCGCGTGCGGCGACACCGGCGGCGCCAGGCTGTCCGCGTCCGCGCCCCTGCCCGCGCCCACCACCCGCGCACCCCTGCGGCCCCGCGGGTCGCGGCCGCGCGGCCTGCGCCAGGAGGCCGGCACGCAGACTCCCGTGCTGGCCGCTGCCGTCGCTGCCGTCGCCTCCCCGGCGGCCTCGCGGGCGAGGTGGGTAGGCCGCCGGCGCGCGCCGGAGTGTGGCGGGACTGCCTACCCCGGCGGTCGCGGGCGCTCAGAGCGCTGCGGCGCGGGGCGCGGGGCGACGCAGCTCCCCCATCCTAGTACTTACAGTTTGGACAGGAGATTCGGCCGAGGGACTTCCGAGAGTCGGGCGGGCCCGGCGGTTGAGCGAGAGGCGAGCGGGGTCAAGAGCGGTCAGACAGCCGACCACAGGTCCCGGCTGACCGTGGCGAGGGGGGTGAGCTGCAGTCTGCCGCAGTCCAGTGGGGGCGCCCTGCTCAAGGGCGTGCAGGTGGGACTAAGAATGCGGCAGGTGGGGCGGCGGCCGTGGCCGGCCGCGAGCGAGCCGCGCTTAAGAGAGCCGCTTTCCGGACAAGGCTAATGTGGACGCCTCTGACAGATGGGGACCGCGCTGCAGGCAACCGAGGCCCCTTCTGCGGCGGACAGCAGTAAGTGAGGGCAAGAAAAGTCTGCATTCCGAAATGGAGGGCCGCCGGCCGTGCCTCCGGCGCGAGCAGATGGCTGTGGAATAAATCATATTATAGACGTAAGTTCCAGGACGGGCGACTGCAGGGGCGAGCGTCTCGGCGCAGAGCGCCTCGGCATCTGGGAGACCGCCGTCTCCGAGGCTGGGTGCGCGTCCAGCCAAGGAACAACCGCCAGGGCTCCCGGGCAGTCCGCCCCGCAGCGGTGGCCAGTGTGCAGTGCGTCCGCCGCTGGCGGCAGCTCCTCCCCCGCCTCCAGCGCCGCCCCCAGTCCTGGCCTCCGCCGACGCCTCGACGCCAGTCTCGCGCCTCGGGCCGAGACCAGCCGGATCCGAGCAGAGTGTGGTGCACCTGCAGCTGTCGGGGCAGCTGGCGCGGCTCGCAGATCACTTGGCCGAGCAGCCGTGGCTGCAGACCGCCCCCAGGGCCGCCCCCAGCGCGCCGCCCCCGTCAGTCCCTGCTACGCAGACATTGGCGCCAGTGCCGTGCCCAGAAGTTGGGGCCTACACGCCGCCTCCAAAGCCAGGCCGGACACCGTGTCCCGCCGGAGGAGAATTGGGGCCGTCATTGCCAGAGACGGGGTGCTCGAGCAGGGTGCTCGAGCAGCTCGAGGAGGTGAGTTGGCGAGCGGTTGACCTCGGGGTGGTCATCGGGGGCGCCCTGGCCTCACCGCTCACCTCGCCACCCGCAGGTGTGCGCATTCTTCTCCAAGGACAAGCCGCGAGCCAAGGGTGCTCCGCGCGCCTCGTGCGGTTCGTGCGGTTCTCGCCGCGCCGCGGGCCCGCGCCCGCCAGGGTCCCCGCGCGAGCGCAGGGGCGAGCGCAGGGGCGAGCGCAGGGTCGTGCGGGCGGCGGCCCCACGTGGCACGAGCGCCTCGCTGGTGAGCCCGGCAAGCGCGCCCCGGCTGCGGGACCGGCCGCGGCCCCGGCCCCTCGTCCTACCGCACCGCGGCCTCAGGGTCAGGCCCAGGGTCAGGCCCAGGGACTTCGGCCGCAACCCCTCGGCAGAGCACGTGCAGAGGTCGACCTCCGAAGTCAGCCCTAGGTATACACATTCGCGAGGGCGGAGGAGGGAGCGAGTGCTCGTATGAGGTTGAAACCCTTGTCGTGTCGGGCCGCGCGTCCTGTAGGTGGGGATGCTCCCTGTGCTCGCTCGCCAGCCCCCGTGGCGTGCTCAGCGCCGTGCTCATCGCGCCCCCCGAGTCCCCCGCCACTCCAGCCCGGCCTGTGCAGCAGCAGGTGCATGTCACGTAGCCCCGCTGGCGCAGCGCGCCGCCATCTCTACCTGACCCCTTACTGACCCTGCTGCAGGTGTTCGTCGTGTTCCCCATGTTCAGGACACCGCTGCCCGACGGTGGAGTGTCCTTCACGTTCAGCAGCCTCCCGGACACAACCGTGCCGATGGAGGTGCGTACCGGGCTTGGTACCGGGTGTAACTGTGAATGCGCAGCAGTGTTGCGGGTTTGCCTGCCCAATTCGCGCGTAAGGCGCCATACCCCTGCAACCCTGGCGGGTATGCAATCCCGCAACACTGCTGCGCATTCACAATTACACCCGGTACAGTTGTCCTTGGAGCAGGGAGCCCGTCAATATAAATAAGTGTATGCCTGCGCCAACTCTTATGCGATGGCTATAGACGTATCCACCGACGCCGGGGAAAGGTGTAATGTACATTACACCTTAATCAGAGGCACAAATTAATTTACTTGGCACTGGCCAGTTGGGCTTGAAAGAGGTGGTGTAGCGAGGGAATAACAAAAAGTTTGACTCGCCTAACTGACCCTACACCGACTCTTCTTTGTCTGGCTTTTCATCGTCCTAACCCGTGCAGGTGGACCCGAGCCCCGGCCCGAGTTCTTTCCCCGCCACAGACCTAGTCTACCAAATAATGCAGGTAATTGTGCAAGTTACGAGGATGTTGCGCGTATCAATTTTTCATTGTGAGCCGAAAAATTCAGCCAGCTTGGCAAGCCACCCACTCCAGTCTTTCATGCGGCGCTCCTTAAATGTAGGGCTGCTAAATAGATTTCGTAACAAAAAAAAAAACAAAAACAACAACAACAACACGGGAAGGAAGGGGTGAGGTTATACGAAATTCCATGAAGTTACCCTATTCAACTTCTAAACAGAAACTGGGTTGACCCGGTTAAGTATGGCTAGCAAAATAGAAATATGGAGTGCTTCTCTGTGAAGTGCATGTTGGACGTATCGTAAATTGCCTGCTTTGAGGGGCGTCTCGTTAAGGTGCACCGCACCTACAATTAAATTCCCTATCGTGTCTAATCGAGGGAACGTTTGGCGTCAACGTTCTTTTATCTGAAGGCCCCGCTCTTGGGCGCTCTGGGCGGGCCGCCGTCTTCACACAGCTGCGTTGCGGGTTGGCCTACCCAGCGCGTGTCAGGCGCTATCAATAGCGTCGCCCACTTAAACGTTCCTTATGGGGATGGGGACACCTTTAGGGCTGCGCCTGAAACATGGGGTGATTATAAGTCCCCACTAATGTTTCCGATTAGATGAACGCAGCACAGCTGGAGCAACAGTTTCTTCAGCAGCAGCAGTTGCAACTGCAACAACTACAGGAGCAAGAACGCCTACAGTACATTCAGCAACAGTTGCAAGAACACCATAATCAGATGGTACAGCAACATCTGCATGAACAGCAACAGCAACAAATTTTGTTGCAACAACACCTCCAAGAGCAGGAATTTATTCAACAACAGCAACAACAAGAGCAATGGCAGCATCCCGTAACTGACCAGTCGAACCAGCCCAACTGCTCTGACGACCATGTCGTCTTTCGGGAGGTGCGCAAAACGAAATAGAAAAATCAATTGAGATGCTCGCGGAGAAATTTTGCTTAAGTCGTGTACCTAATCAAGAACGGTCTCCCCAAACTTTCAGTGGACGGTGGTACTGCACTACAACTCGTCACAGCGACTGTCCGAGCGTCCCTTAGGTCGCCTGGAGTATGCTCCTCTGTCGGCAGAACCCGGGCCGACGTCACCAGAAAAGGATTCTGTGCAACCTGCCCCCACCGCACCCCAATCCCCAACAAGCTCCCCGTCTCACCGACCATCTGCCCCGTGCTGCCCTTGGCCAGAAGCACCCGAAAAAGACATTGTGGATGACAACTATGACGTGTTTTAAACCTTTCGGGAAACTCAGTTGGATTTTGTTTCCATTGTAATGTGCAAGATAAGTGTGATGAGCATTTGTAACCCGTGTACATATGTAATTTTTGTGTACATAACTAACTGGTATGTTCTAGTTTTAAATAATAGATGGTTCACATTTTTAAAACCGATTAGAAAAGAATGGTGGATAATGATATTACTGAGGGAAAAAATACAACATTGCATGTGATTTTCCACAAATGTAGCTATATTCACATTAAAACAAGTACACCTAGTACATGGAGACATGAGTTTCACAACAGGCCCTAATATCTACTCCTAGGATTCTCCTAATAACTTCATTGTAAACTTTAAAAACATTTTGTGATTGGAATATGAAGCTCAGATAATTTTTTCTGCATCTTACTACTCTGCTTCAATAATATTTTTACTTTTTTGTCAATACATTAACTTTTCTATCTTTTGATTCTATTTGGTCACAGAGTTATTCTCACATCTCATATAATTCAGAAATAGTAACATCTTTTGCCATAAAATCAATAAGCTACAGCCCTTTTATACAGTATCAAACATTTATGTGGTACAGGGGAGTCTAACAGCATCTAAAGTACAGTACAAAAAGAGGTGACTAAAGTAACAAATTTGAACATTTTACAATTTCCCACTTAGTCTTTTTGAATACTATACAGAATTCAATCTTCCATGTCAAAAATATATGCCATTAACACACATGCCAAAGGCAGGTATGCTAATTTGTTGCACTACTTCATAATATTATTCTGAGATTTTGACTTTATCTACACTTAGATACTGTCTTAACTGTGTAAGAGTAGGGTGAGATTCTACAATGTATTACATTAACTGTAACAATAGTCTGCTTTAAACTGCACTAGTTATAAGTCAAGAACAGTACAAAAAAGTATGCTGTACATTAATCATTTTTTTCCTTATAACTAGAGCAAAATAAAAACTTATCACCTCGCTGATTCAATTTTAAATGGTTTCCTTTTTTTTTGTAAAAGATAAAAAGAAAGGTCTTTTAATTTATGAGAAGGAAAGAAATAACAAAATTTAGAGAAGCTGATGAGAGCAACAATCCTTAAAGGCTTACTAAGTGAAAAACACAAGGCAATTGGGACAGTCTACAAGGTGGAGGGGTCTCAAACTAACAACACACATACAATTATTGGCACTTAAGTTTCTCTTATGAGATGATTTCTGTTATAAATGAGATAAGATATGGCAGACTGTTTAGAAAAACCACTATGTTATGGAAGGAACAGTGAATTTAATAGCAGTAAAAAGTGCCAAATGTCAAAAGGACCCTTAAAAATCACTAATCAAGTCATATACATATGATGGATACAAGAACAGGTATACAATCTCAACTGATTAGATTATTATACAGCACAAAATGTTGTACATCTCCAGAAGCCGTGAGCTGAGCAGGGCCCTGGAATTAAATGACTGGAGAATATTTGCTTCAAGGATAATAGAAAAAGGAAACTGACCTCCTTAGGGCAAATTAAACCTGGTTATGTAAGTATTTGGTTTAGGTCATCATCACAAAAATGTCATTAACACCTGAGAAAGAGAAAACATACTCTGACTTAGATAGTTTCAAATTCCCTCTAATAATGTTGGTAATCACAAATTAATCACTCCACAATAAAACTTCATTGAAATAGAGCAATATGCTCTGCGATATGCCTTGATTGAGAAAGAAGATATATATCTATATATATACCACAGAAACAAAAAACAGGAACAAACAAAATGTCATCTTCAAATCATAATGAACATAATGGCTGAAAATAAATACTACTTATATAACACCAAATATGGATACAATCACTAGATTTCACAATGAATTCAATAGAAATAAATAAATAATTAGTTAAATAAGATACAATGTATTGTATATTTACAAACACAACAGATACTGACCTGAGAAAGTCCAAAAAATTACCAAGGTAAGGGGGAAAAGCAAAACTTCACCAGATTTGATAATTTTTGTTTAACAGTATGTGAGCTCAGATCGTTAGGACTACTAATGAAAAAAAAAATGAAGCTGACATGTACACAAATCCCATAATCAAGGTAATATCACGGTGTGGCAGAAGAAAACAATTGTCACTGCATCTGAGCACCCATATCTTTCTTAAAAACTTAATAGAACCCAACATTTAAAAAAAAACAAAAAAACAAGCATATCTGGAATGGGGATATATGGTCCATGATAGCTTTTCCGTTCTGCGTGCCAATTAGCCCAATATAAAAGCAAACGTTACAGTATGTACAACACAAACAAGTTCTAAGAAAGTAAACATAAGGGAGAACTGACACCCATAAAGATTCCTATACACTAAGTAAACCTACAGACACTTATGTCAAGTTCAGTCTAAAAGAACATCAGCGTAAGAATTAAATCAGCTGTAGGAGACAAACTGACATAAACCTAACTGCAAGATCATGGTGAGTGGCCTCCCCATTTAAAATCTTTACACCTATGAGTTCTTGTAAAATCAAAATGACAAGAATTGGCAATACACTTGAAAGATGCTTATCAAGCCAAATGGCACATACTTGTGAGATCAAAGTTTGTACCTACAATCAGATAAGAAAGAAAGTAAGATTCCTGGATGTTTTTTTCATAAACAAAGGAATCTTACATCCATACATACACATACATTTTACAGCAGTTATTGTTATTAAAGGGAAGAGATTTAAGGAAGATTCAAAAGGTTAGGAAGGGGATGAAATATTTGGCAGTGGAGGAAAACTGGTGCAGCACAAGTGCATTGGCAGTGATAAAAAGTTTCAAAAATGAACTCATTAAGAAACGATCCATACAAACTGCACCTTAACCTACGCAAGGGCTAAAGGAAGGGACTAGCTAAAGCTGAAGCTTTTGGCACGCAGAAGCAAGAGCCAAAAAGGAGCAATATGCTGTATTGCTATCAGTATACTATGCTCAGATACATCCTTCAATGGCACAAACAACAAAAATTTGAGCAAAGGAATTCAGATGGAAGATTATTTCAAAACACGGGCAGTATAAAAACAAACAGCCAGCTCACACAATAATTATGATTTATGCAAAGCATCTGAAGACAGTACCTGAATAAATGCAAATGCTAAGAGTATAACCATAACTGCTTTCATTCTTTCATTCTCACATATGCATATGTACAATTTAACACAATCACACTTGCTTGTACTGCTTTTTTTTTGTTCACTATCTATGACCAACAACTTAAAAATATTTTCCTCTCATTCTAAAATTTGTCAAAAATATGAATCCATTTCCATTAGAATTAGACTGAAGTTTTGTTCTAAAATAGAAACATCTCCTTGA
This sequence comes from Frankliniella occidentalis, assembly GCF_000697945.3. Classification (NCBI taxonomy): domain Eukaryota; kingdom Metazoa; phylum Arthropoda; class Insecta; order Thysanoptera; family Thripidae; genus Frankliniella; species Frankliniella occidentalis. The sequence goes on along the minus strand of NW_026267270.1, from coordinate 538,126 downwards.
GGTCAAAAAATAAAAGTAATGTCACTCTCACCATTAACCCCATACACAACAAGCATCTTGCAATAATGCAAGAACAAAATATCAGCAATCAACGTATTGCAAGTGGATAGATATTATTTTTTATATATTTCTATAATCTATATATATTTATATATATACACATTGACTCATTCTTCCATATGAGGACTCAAACTTATATCTATGACTTCTCACATAATAAAGAAAACAGGCTCCAACATGAGCAGGTGATAAAATAAATAATAGGAAAAATAGAGTACAGGTATACCAGTCATTTTAGATTTGCTTTCTGCCTGAAAGTATGTCATTCCCCCATGAAGAGTTTGACTCACTACTCACACTTCATAGAAATGGAAAGTCAACCATGAGATAATCAAGATGTTACTGACACATAATTAATACAAAAATACAACACTTTTGGCAACTGCATTTGCTATGATTGTAAAACTAGTAACAAGTACATTCAGCATATCCACACAGACAGCAAATCGTCTTAACTGAGAAACAGCAAATCTCATGTCACTGCATGAGAAAGGTGATTTACATCTTTGGCAATAAGCTGGAGAAAGGACAATTCAATCTGAAGTTACAGGAACAATTAACAAACTAACAGCAATCCACTACTTACAAGATAAGAGACCCATGAAGCTAGAAGCAAATAGCATCTCATATCTGACAAATGAAATTTACTCCTATCTTTGGTATTAGGCTTTGTAAGCTACCCAACAGCACCGCCTTCTTGGTATGGCCCAGTCACCATGCAAGGGTGCATGGGAAATAGGGTGGTCCAAGTGGTGGTGGTATATGTGGGAGTTCGCATCATGAATTGAGAATTGCTCTTTAGGGACTTGCAAGGTTCTGCTGGAACATATGTACCAGATGGAATAGGTGTTCCTGGTCTAGGACTAACACTGCTGGTGGTGGTGGCACTAGCTGGACTAGTTGTTACACCCAGCTTTCTTAGTCTCATTTTCTCTTCCCATTCATCCCAACCATGTTTGGGACGGTTCAGATTTCTGTGTTGATAGAACACCAAGCTTATTCTTGTTGGTTGAAGTCGATTAGGCCGGCGCAGAGCGGTCGTGGCATGCATTTCATGTTTGGCACACTCAAAGAGAACAGAGCCATGACCTAATGCAATTGCAACACCACCCATTTGAGAATCCTAAGACAAGAAAATAAAGTTTGTTAATTTCAAGATTAGGAAAGAATAGAAAATCCTTAATATAAATGTAAATACCTTAAAACACTCTTCATTATCAGTAAAATCTGTCACTTCTCCAATTGGTTCTGCTTTAGGAGTTTCTGGAACAACTGAGAAATAAGGGGCGGGACCATACAGATCCCAGCGTGTTGCAGGCATATATCCGTAAGGTGGCATGTAGCTTGCGGCATGGGCAGTGTGATATGGATTTCCTGTACCACCATAGAGAGGATTGAGATTCATAGCAGGGCCTAGAATAAGCCAAGAAATATGGGTCAGTTTAAAGCAATTAATTTAGATAGCATACTATCAGAGAAAAGAGCCTGAGATCATATCCTTACTCTGAAACTGCGCATAATGTGGATCAACATAGGGATCATTCCAGCCTGTGTTGTAGCCTTTAGAATCAGAAAACATAGCTGCATATCCATAACCGTAAGATGTGCCAGTGCCAGGCATTGGACAAGCAAATGGATTAGCAGCACTGACAACAGACACTCCAGGATTTTGAGCAGCACCATAGGCTTGGTAGTCACTGAGGTGTTTTACATCATCGAAGACGCTCTCTTGCTTTAATACGTGAGAACCAAACGAGAGCGATTTGGACGCTCCGCCAGACAGGGCGCAGTCCTCAGCCCAAGGCTTGTCTTGCCCCTGACCCGTCGCCGTGCTCGTGAAAGCCGATCCTGACTCCCACAAGCCACCCCCAGCCACCCCCATTGCTTCAGTTTTCGGCGTTGGAGCTTCAAACGAGCCGTGGGTTGCGTGGCGGGCCTTCGGTACTCGGAACGGCGAGGAAGAAAGGCCGCCGGCATCCCACATGCCGGAGCTGTTGTTGGCAGGAATGGGGTTCGAAGCGTCATTCCCTTCGGACCAGCAGGACGGTTTCTTTTGCTGCTGCCGGCCTGGTCCGCCCTTCTCGTCCTCGCCCAGCTGGGCCGTCGACCCGGAGTCGATGACGGGCGAGGGAGAGAAGGCCGACGAGGGAAGGTCGAACGAGGGAGACTGGGCGTCCAGCTGATTGGACGCCGAGGATGTGGAGAGCCGATGGCACAGGGATAGGGGTGGTAACTCAGCCGGACTGGCCGAGGGGTTTGCCTCTTCTGGCTCTATTCGTTTGGGACACGTGGTGGCAGTTGTCTTTGTGACTTCAGGTTGCGGTTCTCTGCGCTGTGCTGGCTGGGCCGGCGACAGTGAGGCTGCCCAGGATGCGTCTGCTGACCTGGTCGTGACGGCGGTGGTGCTGTCCGCGTCCGCGCGCTCCAAGCTAGGGCCTCGCGGTTGGTTCAGGGCGCTGTAGTCCGTCCAACGTTGACTATCAGCGGCCATCCAAGCATGGTGAGCCCCAGTGCGACCAGAGGCCCACGCCTCATAGCCCCAGCCTTGATACATTGAGACAGGACTATCCAGGACTGTTGACGAGACCTAAAATCACATCACATTATTAATCATAACTATGACAAAATTGAAGGTACCTATGTTAATCCAGCTGAATAGAGTCCTTTTTTTATTATTTTAATCAAATAGGTATTCTTTTACCTGTGAGCTTTGGAGTTGAGCTTCCATAACCATTTCTAATGACATTCCTTGGTTGACAGCTGAAGTTGAAATAGAATGAGCAAAACCAGCACTCTGTTGGGAAGGTGCACTGGGAGCACCAGATCTAGGAATTTGTCCCTGTGAGCAATGTGTTTGATGTCCTTGGCCAGTTGGTTCTTTCTTAATGGTAACAGACTCACAAGGCTGCTCTTCTTCCTTCCCCCTCTTTTTTCCATGCCTCCGGCATGGTTGTAATGGTGTAGAACGAACACGAACTTCACATGGGAACTTTGTTAAAGTTTCAATAGCACCGGTTCTCTCTTTAGCAGCTTGGTCTTCTTTACTCCCATGTTCATCAGAATCATCCATGATGTAGAGAGGTAATACATGTAGTTGTTCATCATCAGGTTTTGATAAACTTCGATGTTTAGTAAGACTAACAACCTGGAGGAGAACAATAAGATACATTAAATACACAATCTTTAGACACATCTGATATTCCAAATGAAATTATATGCATTTGCTTACAACAGTGCATCCATTATTCATGTTATGTAGATCTCTATGAGCATGAGCACAGAAATCTATACAGGCAGTAACTCCAGAAAATGGTCTCCCCGTTTTGAAGCCAAGCCGACAATCTGAAGCATCTCTTTCAAAATGAGTTTGGTTTCTAAAAGCTTCAGGGGCCAATGATTGATAAAGAGGTGACACAAGTGTTGCTAGTGTATGCATTCTTTCTTCAACTTCCTGTTCCTAATAAGCAGAATGAGAAAACAAATGAGATATATGGCAGTAACAAAACTGTAATCCTCATTTTCCATAGCACAAATGCATACCTCTGATCTCACAGATAACCTGAATTTTCGCACAGTCTTGCTTCGAGCATATTTGCATCCATTGTAGTACATGGACCAAGAGCATCCAAAGGAAAATGATGCTCCACATGTATTGGGGTCCAACCCCTGACAAGCACAAGTGCGTGGCTCATTAGTAGCACATCTTCGTGTGGTAGGGAGTCCAAAGCGATTGAGCTTGGTGGATAGGAGTGTGTAAACATGATCAGCTTCATGAATAGGAATTCCCTCCCATGCTACAAGGGCCACAACAATCCATGCAGTGGAACACTTGTGTCCCTGAAAAAAGTACATAGAAAACTGTTAAAACCTGATAACAAACAACTGCCATTAATATTAAAAATTGACAAAATTACTAAACTAATTTACCTGCCGGTGTTTTACTATCACAAGTATCTTTTCATCAAGATTTGAACGACGAATGATCCATTTGGCAAGAGGGCACCCTTGAGTAGTTTTACCCTCTTTGCCAGTATATAGCACCTTCTCAATGCGCACAGCTTTGTCTTTGAAGCCTGATCTCTCTTCAATCTGTGAGCGTAGATCTGGCAAGCTTTTGCCTGCTCCCAGGTGAGTGTAATATGATCCAGGTTCAGGTGGCAATTTATCAGCTGCAAAACAGTCACAGTCAGGAACTTCTGTTCTCACATTGTTTCTTAGACGATCTAAGTGTTCTTGAAAGTCTTTGGATGTGCCAGGCACTGCAGCTTCTGGACTCCAGCGACCCTATAACAAGAGACAAAAGAAGAGTAAAGTCAAGTAAAACCATAGCAAAGACCAATTATTTAAGTTAAGATAGATTTTAGAACACTTACAGGTTTTTCTTTTGGCTTTTCTGTTTCTGATTCCACCACCTCATCTAACGTTTGCAGTCCTTGACCTGGACAGCAACCATCCCTCAAATGTTCTGGGGATGGCGCATCAGTCCCGCCTTGGCGGCAACACCATGAACCAGAGGTTTTCTCAAGTATAATGGGGCCGCCATCACCCCGAAAAAGGTAAGGCTCTTCTTTAATTTTAACTAGATTCATATTAGTCCTTTCATTTGCATCACCACTACAATGCCCTAAATTCAATGATTTCTTAAGAAAAAAATTACTCTCATTCTGCATGCTGATTTGTTCTGATGTTCTCACTTCATTGTCATATGGCAATTTTGTTTCATTCCAACCTTCAATAGGTTTGAATTCAGTTTTTGATATTGCACCTTTCATGTTGTGAAACCCCAACTGGCCTCCTTGAAATAATTTTATACTACTAGATTCTTCTCCTCCATTATCACCAAGCTCAGCAAATTTTACAAAGTTTTCCATTGCAGACACAGGATTTGCATGAGTCTCATTTTGAACATCTCCCCCCCACTCCCATATGCCACCACCTTCAGGAATCATTGATCTCTGAAGATGGTGGCCTTCGACTAAAAAATGACCGGTAGTATTTTGGGAGGGATTGGGAGACTGCCTTGATGGAGGTCTGCTATCATGAGAACTTTGCTGACCATACTGGTCGGATGGCCGTCGTGGACTCATCATTTGCTGCCCATCACCGACAGGGGACGTCAGTACTTGCTGCTGCTGCTGTTGACCATACATTTGCTGGTTAAATTGTTGCATTTGCTGATTATACTGCTGTTGTTGCTTGTTTAAGATCATGGTTTTCAACCGACTGTTAACTGGACTAGTATTATTACCGTTGCTGTGAGAACTTTGATCTTGCTGATAATGTTGATGCTGATTTTGGGGACTTGAATTTGGTGATTGTCCAAGAGCACTTGGGGGGCGATCTTGTCCACCTCCATTCCACACCGACCGGTTAGCACTAGCATTTGTATTTCCATTAGCATTGGCAGTTCCAGCATTGTTGTTTGGCTGGTGATTATTTATGCCATTTGTAGAATTTGAGCTATTCCAAAGAGGTGATGAAGATATTCTACTTTCTCCTGCTGCTCCCGAAGAAATGTCTTGGCCTGGATACCTATGTCCAAAAATAAAATGGAAACTTAGCAATGGGAACACTCCTGCTTCTGAGGTAATGAAATGAGTATTGAAACTTTACATATCAAGATTTCTTGATATGTAAGCATTTGTAAATACATACCCACTAGAGTTGTGTAAACTCTGCTGAATTAGTTGTGGGGGAGCTTGATGAAGCGGGTATCCAGGCATCGCGTTTCCCGAACCGGGTGCGTTGCTGTTATGAGAGGGAGTCTTGCGGCCATTCATAGTCCCATTCATACCATGATGAGGACTTGACCCATTAACACCTTGACCCATGTTACCATTGGTGTCACCATTTCCAGTGTCCATGTGGACAGAGCTACTACGGCTATTAGGTGTTGTTGACTGGGGCGGTGCCATAGAATTTTCCTGGAAGGAAGCAAATACAAAAATGATCAACAACATGTTTCAAGAAAAGAAGTGAATAGAACAGCAAGATTTATTTTTAAGTCAAAATATCAAATTACCTGAGATGGGGTATAAGATCCATTTACATACTCCATTGATTGCACTGGAGATCCATCTAGGTAAGAACCATTAACACCATTTCTTTGGGAGATGTTACCATTCATACCATTTACCTGATGAGGAGTGGGAGATGGTTGTGGTGTATGGGCCTAACATAGAAAAAGATACAGAATAAGCTTTCCTCCTTGCATCAATTGGAAAAAAAAATAATGAAAATAAGCCAAAGTAATACCTGAGAATAATTGCTGAGAGGAGTACGAGGCGGTTGAGCAGGTGATGAAGGAGGTTGGCTCGTAGGTGTATTGTAAGGCAACTGAGTCTGAGGAGTTTGAGGAGCCTGAGGCTGTTGCTGGAAAACTGGACTCTGGGCAGGATCTACACTAAATGGTTGTTGGTAGCCTGCAAATGATTTATTTTTTAAATTAATATGCTGTGGGGAGTTTTTCATTTCCTAATGCATTTCTTATACTCACCTGCACCTTGATAAGTTGGTGCTGTGGCATACTGAGGATGGTAGTGCCTTAAATCATCCAACTGATGTGGTGGAGGGTGGTGAGGCGGCACTTGCTGGATGTAACCATGGCTCTGAGGTGCAGCTGGTGACCACGATGAGAGACCATTTAGAGAGTCACCAGGCTGCGGTGGCCACCCACTGAAACGATCCCTCATTGGTGGGGGCCCAAACCCCGACACAGGGTCCATTAGATTCCCAGGTTGACTGGGCACATTGTTACCATAAAATGGCATGACAGGAGGAGTCTGCAATAGAAAAGGGTCAATAAGTAAAGCAAAGACCAAACCACTAGATTTGAAAAAAAGAAAAAAAAAAAAACTAAAGCGGAAATTAGTACTTTATTAAGAATTAAGTACTTTGTGTTTTCTATGAATGAATGAGTGCATCATAAATGTTAGTTAATGTATCTAATGTGCGTCTGTCTGTTTCTCTTTCCCTCTTAAACTCACTCTCCTTTCCTTATCAGCCTTTGGCTCCTCTAGCAGTACTTCCCCCCGCTACTACCCCCAAGATGGACCCCGCCCCCCTCCCCTACCCCTCCTACCTGTCCCGCCACTACAGGTGCAGCGCGGAACGTAACCTCACTTTTGCATAATTATGGAGCTGCGCCACAAAGTGCGCGCGGCGCGACAGCACGCGGGACGCGGCCGACAGGTCCTCGTCGCGGCCCGGGTCCCCGGCGTCGGCATGCAAATCCAACTGCTTTTTAATCCACACGGGCGCCATGGCGGGCAGACTCGCAGCAGAGCCACAGGGAAGAGAAGGAAGAAAGGAAGGGCCAGCGAAGAGAACGAATGGACGGGGTACCGCACGAGACGGCGCAAAGGATAAGACAGGACGCAACACTAGCCGCGCGGGGTTTGGTTCGCGCCTCGTCGCGTCGCCAGCCGCACTGAGTCAGTCAACATAACCCACGGCCCGGCCGCAGAGGGAGCGGGAGGAAGGGCAAAGCCGGCAGAGCTGCAGGCGTCGCCTTTTATTTGCCGAGGCCGGTGCCGGCGCGGCCCTCACTAGCGATAAGCCCCTGCCCCCCCCCCCCCCCCCCCCCCCCCCTCTCGCCCCACTCTTCCCCTTTTCCCAATCGGATCAGGCGGGCGGGAAGAGTCAACCTAAATGGCGCAGCGTCTCTCCGAACGAGTAGGTCGACGCCAAGCCAACGGCATCATGCTGTCTGTTGATTCAGTCGGGCGTTATGCCCCCGGCCCGCACCCGGCCCGCCTCCCGCGACGCGGACCGATGCTCGAGCTGTCCAGTGTCCTCGCGACTACCACCAGCATGCCTCTCTTATTGTCTACCATGTCCACGCACGCCCCGGCGGCCTTCAGCCCGCGGAGCTCTCGAGGGCTGGCCGAGGTGACATACAGAACCATCGCAACGCGCCGGCTCACATGTGTCGACACGGACCTTGGTTCGATTCCCCCCCCCTCCCCCTGGGCCGCCTTCTTTTTTCTTTGGGGACCCACGGGGCTCAGACTTCTCTCCCAGTGCGGGGCATCTCCCTCTAGCCTCTGGCCCCTTGCTTCCATGCGGGGGACGGCTTTATTTCGAGCGCATTTTGCGCACCACCACCAAAGGCAAGCGCATTTTCTAGAATCTTGTTACGTGGGATTGCCTTCGCACAGCAGCCTCCCGCGGCGGACCAGCCCTCTGCACTCCGCGAGCAGCGCTCCAAACCACATTGTCGCCGCTGCAGCTCTGCGCTCTGCCCCAAGAAGTAGGTCGGGAATCGATTCTCCGGGCCCGGCGTAGCCAAGTCGTAGCGTACCCCTGGCAGACCCGTACCTCCCGTCCCGTCCCGCGACACAGGCCGCCAGACCAGACGAAAGCCGAAGCACGAGCACGCCCCGCGCGCCACGCCCGTACAGGACAGGACAGGGCAGGGCAGGGCAGGGCACCGCCATCCCGCGATCGATCTCGAACTTCGACATGAGGATGGGGTGGACCAAACGCTCGCTGCGGGGAGAGGAAGACCAAGCCCCTCGGCCTCACTCAGCCCGTCTCGTGCCGTCGCTCCGGCAGACATAAGACGAGACGAGGAGGAGGAAGGGGATCGTATAGCTTTACGACCCCCGGGCTCGACTCGGCTGGGAGCGCCATCGCGAGGACGCGCATGGGGCCGAGCCGAGCCCGTACCGACCGAACCCATTTACATTACCCCACTCTGTACCGCGGTACCCCAGTGGTACCCCAT
>NW_026267270.1:524198-528958 GCF_000697945.3 Frankliniella occidentalis | reverse complement strand
CGGGGCGCGCTCAGGTACCGAGTTGTTACGCGGGGCGACTGGGCGGCACGGGGGGCAATGGCGGCGCCTAAAATTTAACAGCTTGAATAAAACGTGGCGGTCGGCGGAATATGCTGAAAATAAAACCACACATGGCAAGCGAGCGCGACCCGGCCTGGGCTCCCCTTTTCTATATGGCAATGCAGGTTGCCTTCCCGCGGCCTGTGCGTCTGCTGGAGAAGAACTCAGCGCTCCCTATGTCCTATTGTTCCGGTCGGAGCGGAGAAACTTTCAACGTTAAGAACCCAAGAATGAGGAACCCTTTTTCATGTAGATTGTGCTAGATGAGACGACTAGGTAACGTTAGTGAAACCTTCCCGACCCCTCCCGTGCAGTGTGCCGCAGGGAACTCCGGCCGGATGTCACCTTTACCTTCAGTAGGGGGGCGGTAATGAGATTCACTACATTCAGTTAAAAGGAAAGAGCGGAAAGAGAAAACTACATGTATGTGCTTGAATGTATGAATGCAGTAGTGCATGTCCTGGGGGCACCCGTACACTTTTGATAAGATCTATGGAGAGTGGCTATTGCAACCAATAAATGAGAGATTAAATTTACTTTGACACACTTTATTCAATACAAAAGGAAAAGAAAAATAAATTATACAAAAAATAAAACCTAACTACAAACAAACAGAAAATCTATGGCATCAGTTTACAGTACAAAATGATAAATAAATATTGCAATAGTATTGCGTTACAAAGTGGCACAAAGAAACTAGTACGTTTGTTAAGAATTTCAAATACTCTTCATAGGTGCTTCTATAAGCTATTATTAATTTACTAATTTGTAAATTGATTTTATACAATTTTGCAAATTCATTCACAACAATCTACATTTATATTTACAGGTCTCCTGTAACAATCTGTCACACAAATATATTTGTATGACTAGACGATGAAAGCTACAACTAATGTCAAAGGGTAAAAAAAAAGCTAATTTAAGATTACTGGTAAAGCTCTTTGGAAAGAAGCATTATATTTCAATACTAATTAGACCAAGCTAAAGCTTCTACACAAAACAGAACAAAAAGAAAAATAATAAGTTACGTTTTTTTACCCACTCTCAATTTAGTATATGCATTGCCACTCTAAAGGATATGAATTGACTAAAATAAATATTGAATGTTCGAAAAGCTTATCACTGGTGTAACCAGTTAGCCCAGAATAGCGCACCCGAAGTGCTGTCCACCACAGGCTGGCCCATTGGCTGACCTAGAGGCGGGGCCAACGGCTGGCCGCTATACATAATTTGGGGCCCAGGATGCCCGCCAGGGTGCCCCACGGGGACATGGTGGACCACATACTGCATGTGATGCTGTGGCGGGGGTGGCTGCTGGTGCAGACTCACCGACTGGTCGGAGACGTTGGTGATCAGAGGTCCCGACTGGTCCGGGACAGACTGACCCACTGACGGCGGGCCCTGCTGTCCTGGCTGCTGACCCGCCTGAGGGGTCGGCGTCTGCGGCTGTGACACGGGCTGTGGGGTCTGAGGGCCTCCCACGGACTGGCGAGCCTTGTTGCGGTAACCCTGGAACACAAAGCAGCAAGCATGAGCATAGGGACACACACACACACACACACAAACACACGCACCACCTCCACCGCGTTACAAACGTGCGCCAATAATGCAATCGACGTCTCCCCCAACCGCGACCCGCGACGTGCAATACTGTTATCGTCTTCACCTTCCTTCCAAACCCTGACATCTTCTGTGACACACCGTGGGGCCCAATAACATGGCCACCGTACCGCACTCAACGTTTTAAAACACGAGAGGAGCAAGTGTGTCACAAGCGAGCCAAGTCGCCCCGGGGACAAACAGGGAAGCGCGGCGCGGCTTTGGCAGAGCGCGTTGGGGGGCGCGGCTGGAGGGGCGACTGAGCAGCACCACGCCAGCCCCCTGGAGGGCCAATACGGCCCTAAGCACTCAGTCACTGTCGAGGACCCACCCCCTTCCTCCTCTCCTTCGGTTCATCCCCTTCCCGGCGATCCCTGACCTCTCCACGGGAGGGACCCTTGCCTCTCCCCTCACCCTCTCTCGGGCCCTGCCTGCGGCGTGGCTGGCCTCTGCGCCCCCGAACCCCTCGTGGCCGATGGGATGGACCAAGGGGCCGGGCTGTGCCGGGCCCGAGTCTGGGTCCGGGTTGTGGTCGGGCGTGACCAGCAGACGCGCGCGGTGTATACACAAACGCCCTCTCGTAAAGGGAAAATGGAAGGGGAAATGGGCAGATGAATCGGCAGAGGAAAATGGGAAGGGAGAAATGGGAAGAGGGGAGAACGGCAACGCCACGGTATAACAGGGTTGCCACGAAGTCCCAATGACCGAATATCCTGACATTTTCCTGACCAAATCCTGACGAAAAAGTGACTTCATCATGACATTTTGAGAACAAGTTGACAGTGAAATACCGATAGTTTTGATGAGTAAAGAAGAAAAATAGGGTATTTTTTGGAGGAAAAATATGTCAGAGTGGCGCACTACCACAGCGCCGCGCCGCCGGCCAAAGTAGCCCCGAGCATTAGGGCGATAACCGGTACTAACTATTTATCCTGACACTTTTACCCCAAAATCCTGACATTATCCTGATTATCCTGACAACTTTTGAAAGTCCTGACAAAATCCTGATTATCATGATTATCCTGACGCGTGGCAACCCTGTATAACCATAGGCGGGCCGAGCCGGGATGAGTGCGCTCTGGGGGCCACCTGGCCCGGCTTTGGCCCCCGCCAGCACCTAGGCCGGCACGCAGCGCCGCGCAGCGCGCAGCCCCAGGTTCCTACAGGACGAGGACGCTGCAAGGGGCACGCCATGTTCCCGTCCCGCTTTGTTCGATCGAGCGGGCTGCGGCTGGCGCGGCGTGGCCCGCTGCGGCGGGGTAAAGGAGGGCCGGACAGTTGCGCCGCCCTCGCCCCGCCGCGCTCCCGCAGCCCGGCCGCGCCGCCCCCCGGACCCACCAACTGGGTCTGCCTCGCCCCCGCCGCACCCCCGCCGCGCCCACCTCAGCCTGCTCCTGGGTCTCGTACCGCGGACCACATCCACCGCAGGCAGGGCCGCCGCCACCCCCACCCGCCCGACCCCGACATGCAATCTGCAAACTTCGAACACAACCGCCTCCGGCTGCGCTCCTGCACGACGGGCTCCTGCTGCTGCATCCTCGGCGCGGGGCGGGGCGGGGGAGCTCGAGCACTCGCATTGTGCTCGCATCCACCCGGACGCATTGTGCTGTCATAACGTCTAATCATCTGGACGAGATGAGATGAGATGAGGGCAGGATCAATACCGGGGCTGCATTCTCTCATGCCAACGGCCGGGCCGGCGAGCTACCGCAGGCTACTGCAGGCCACACGGGGCGCGGTATGAAATGAAATCCACACCCAGGCAGCAAGAGCACACCAGGTGCGCCAAAACTTGCCCAATTTCACGTCGAGAGAATAAGAAAGGGGAGGGCGGGGAAGAGTAGCGAAAATGCAAACCAAGCTCCGTCGGAGCAGCGAGCGCGCAGGCCGGGGCCCCGGGCGCATAGGCAACCCGCCTGCACGACTGCATTCGGGCTAGCCTACCCTATCCTGCGACGGCGCTGGACGACAACATTGGACCGGGTGTCTCAGAGCGGACGCCGCGCAGTGTTGCGGGTTTGCCTACTCAACTCCCTACGCCCGTAAGGCGCCATGGCCTGATACACCCGGTACTGGTACACAGTGCCCAGTCCGAAGCTTGCACACTGCACCTCGCTGCCTCTCACCCTTCGCCTGTCCGCCAGATCGGCCCCCCGTGGTGGGTGCAGCCTGCGCAGCGATGCAGCGGCGGGGCGGGGCGCGGCGGTGGTAGCCTTCCTTATCGCTGGCCGGCCCGGCCCAGCCATGGGCCCAGCACGGGTCGCTGCACCCGCACCACACTGCACCGCACCGATAACGTGACGTGCAACGCGCCGCAACGTGCGTGAGCGACAAAACAGGGCGGCGCAGCACAGTGTCCAGGACCCGCGGGCGGCCGGCTGAGGAGGACCGCCCAGCGGCCGCCCCCGCACCACCAGCCGGCCGCCAGCGTGTGCAGCAGCGCGCGGTTTAAAATTGGCCCGCGCGGCCGAGTGGCGCGGCGGAAGGACGCGGACGCGGCGAGCGCACAGCTTCCTGCTTCCTTACCTGCCGAGATGCGCTGAGCTGCCGACCACCACACACTATCACACAGACACAACCACACACTCTCTCACTCGCGGGGCGGAGCACACAGGCGTCGCGTCGCGGAGCCGCGCTGCGCTGCGTTTGGACGTGACGAGAACGAGACGGGACGGGCGGGACGGGCGCCTGCCTTGAGTCCACTGTGGCTGCCGATGCCCTGCCGTGCCGCCGCCCGCCCGCTCAACGCGCCGCGCGCCGCCGCTCCCCGCGCCGAGGGTTCGCCCGCCCCCTTCGGCCCCTTCGGCTCTGCTTCCCCCTCCTCCCCTCGCCGCCCGCCTCCTCCGAGCTGCGCCGCGCTCGACGTGCACGGGCGCGAGCGAGAGAGACGGCTGCGCCGTGCGCGCTGCGCGCCGCGGGGCAGACAGAGAGGGAGAGACGGGCATCGAGGCGGACGGGGCGCATGCGTACCAGGGCGCGGCGCTAGCGGCGCTAGCCAGCGCGGCTACACGGCGGCCCCTGCACGGGTACCCAAGGATCCAGGGAACAACCAGCAGCGAGTGCGCGGCTCAAACTGTGTCCACCCCCTGTGCGGCGGTTGG
>NW_026267270.1:520355-522990 GCF_000697945.3 Frankliniella occidentalis | reverse complement strand
CCCTCTCCCTCCTCTCTGTCCGTCCCTCTCCCTGCCTTCCCCAATATTCTCCACACGCCAAGTATTGATCATTCGAGGGGTGTTTTTAGGCGCCTGCGCGCTGCAGCCGACTCGGCCCCGGCCCGCGGGTGCCGCTCGCCGCCCCGACCCGTCCGCGGCTGCTGCTCGTTTGACGGGCCAACGCCGACGGCATCAGCATCCCGCCTGTCGTAATCTTCCAGCTAACTGCCCCCCGCGTGCTGCTCTCGCACCCCCGTGGTGGAGGGTGGCTGTTGCGTTTCGAAACGGCGAGGGCCTGTCGAGAACATACGTCCCCCGCCGCAACTACACCACTCCAGCACCACCGCGACGACAGCGGGCGGGGCTGCTGGGCCAGGGGGGCACGCCTTGGGCACGGCAGGTCGACATTCTCTCCAGAGACCGCAAGGGGTTGTCGCCGGCACCCCCCGTCCAGACGAGCCCCTCCCCCACCGCACGCCGCAGCCCCGGGACGGGCCCCGGAGGCAGGCGAGAGGGCAAGACACCCCACCCCGCGGGCCCCAGGACCCCCCACCCCAACGGGAGGAGACAGGCCAGACGGTTGGAGCATAACAGAGGCCGGGAGCGGATGGCGGAAGACAGGGAGAGAGAGAGAATGACCAGGGGACAAAGCTAAGGAAGGTGATGCGGGAAAGGAGGGGGGGGGGTAGAGAAAGGGGGAGGTGAGAGAAAGATAATGAGAGAGTTAGAGGAAGAGAGGGATACAGAGAGAGTGGTCCTAAAGCAGGAGCAACGTGCGATGGGTCAGAAAGAGAGCTACATATGGGTTGCGGCGTCTCGGGCCTGCGACTAACTCTACCTGCACCAGCCTCTAGACCAGGCTACTACATGCCATGCACCAACACCACCACCCCTACCGCCACCTGCAGCGGCTCAGCAGCAGCAGTACATACCGACGCCGAGGGCCTGGAGCTCCTCCCTCTCACCCTCCTGATGCTGTCCCCTGGACCGTCGGGATCGCTGAGGTACGCCAGGAGGTGCTGCAGAACACACCCAGTGATCAGCGATCGAGCAACCCTACTACCCACGTAGTACCGCTGCGCACCGCTCCGCACCGCACCCCTGCACTGCCTGCCGGGCGCAGGCCGAGCCCCCGTGCTGGGTGCTGGGCGGACACCCCTTCCAGGAGACCGGACCGCGGCAATGCCCCGCGCCCCGGGGGGCGCTGGCTGGCGTCGGCGGCGATACTCACTCTCGCCGGGGGTGGAGCGTCCGTCTCTACCCCTCGCCGCGAGGGCGACGGGAGCCGCGGGGTATCGGCGGGCGGCATGCACACGCCGCCCCGTTCCGTCCCGGTGGAGAGTGGGGGACGCTAGAGACGGAGGCAAGCAGAGCGAGCGTGCAGTGCAAAGGTGCGAGTGCTTAGCGGTGTTAGTAAGCCCCTGGTTATTGGCAAGCAATAACACATGAACCGTACACATAAATGTTAGTGGGCTGTGCCAAAGTTAGACTGCATAACACAATACATACACAGATAGACAACGAACAAAAACAATTTTGGTGATAATTTGGGGGCTGGCTGAAGGTGATTTGCAATCGTATCAGTGGGAAGCTCGGATAGGCACATGCAGCACTTACACCGACGAGAAAGCCGACTGACACATGAACAAATAAACGAGACAGAAACTTACAACAAACCCCGTTTGTAAGAATGTAGATCACGCAAAGTCGAAAAAATTGTCAAAACCTAATTATTTTTCTGTTAGATTCCGAGAGAATGTACCAATAACATTTCCTATGACCTCACGTAGCATACTAGGTTCATCGATTTCAACCCCCAAAGGCTCGGCAGGCGGCGGTCCTGGCGGGGCACGCCCTCTCTAAGTGTTGTTACGTCACCGCATACTGGCACCGAGATGACTTTCAGGCAGTGCAGTCCCCTCGCGCTCAACTCCACCCGTCGTGGCACCACGCCGTCGAGTCCATGGGGTGACTCACAGCAGACCCCGGGGCACGTTTTAGTCATACTGCACCGCAAGCAGGCGTGTGTTCGCGTTGCCTACTCGCGCGGGGCCATGCGACGCCATGGTGAGAGACGGACGGTAGGGAGGGAAGCCCGCCCGCACGGTGGTATGGTATACGTTACATTCCGGTCTGGGTATACCGTAACGGCGCCACACACTCGCTCTCACCCCTGAAAGGGTAGGGGCGGTGACGGTAACGGTACTACTTCAAATTTGAGGGGGAGGGGGAGTCCAACAAATAACATATTTTCAGCTATCACCAAAGCAGGGCCTTCTTGGATGCCTTTAATCGGGCGGAGCGCACCAATCGGCATTAGTTTGAATCTGGGATTCGGAGCCTTCTGCTTTCCAGGTATCTCGCAGATGCTGCGCCTCGCCCGCCTCGGCACGAGGATGGGGCGCAAAGCCCCTTCCCCACGTGGGCCATCCGTGAATCTTGGCGACCGTCACGCTAATTGTCTGCGCAGACGGGTGCGCAAGGCTAGGATAGGCGACGTCAGGTCACCTCGACCTCCACAGTTTCCCATTTCTTCTCTGCTCTTTAAAGTTGGACGGTTCAAGCGCCGAAATAAAAGAGCCACGGCGGCGGCGCACACGCGATGTCACGGGGGCGGCGTCGGGCGATGCTGAAA
>NW_026267270.1:511123-520026 GCF_000697945.3 Frankliniella occidentalis | reverse complement strand
TTATTTCACCCCCCCCCCCCGGTGGCTGGCGGTGGGGGGTGGGTGAAGGAGGGGCTAGAGGTCGCGGGGGAGGGGAGCGCGAAAGACCATAATTAAGACTCTCAGGGTGGAATGTCAGGCCTTTCCTCCTTGGGGCTTAACTGTGGGACTAGAGAAGAGGGTGGGGAGACAGCCGATCAAGGGTGAAGGAGCATTGAGCAAGTGTTAGGGAGTATGATCGCGGTGGTCACCCAGCGCGCGCGGAGTATCCCGCGACGAACGGATAGGAGGTCCCGGCCACGCCGCGCTGTCTGTCCACTGCCCCCGGGCCGACATGCACGACGGGCACGTGGATGCCCTGGCCGGCCTGCCCACGTGAGCTAGCGCCCGGACCAGGCGGATCGATGAGCTCCAGGAGCACCGCGGCCGGCGCGGGGAGGTGGCGCGGTGTGCACGTCGGCGCCGCGCTGTTGGGGAGCTGTGGCGCGTGGGGCGCGCGGGGGTGACTCACGGGGCCGTCACAGTGACTCACGGCGTGACGCGTGTGACTCAGCCACCGACGTATGGTGGTGACCCGCCGCACCGGGCGCCACGCCGCGCGTCACAGTCACGACCGCTTCATCTACTATCGACTCGGCGCCGACAGGGTAGGAAAGAGCCGCGCCGCACAATCTTTGCTCTAATGTTGGACCAAAAGCCGAGCCAAAAGCGCACTTTGACCATACCTCGCACAACAACCGCTTTCTGGGAACGCGTGCCGTGCCGGGGCGCGGGGCGCGCGTGAAGCTGCAGGTCCCTGTACTAGCGCGCGGGGGCAGTGCGGGGGCTGGCGGCCTCCTGCGAAGCGTCGGACCGGACAGGGAGCGCCGCCCCGGCGCAAATTAAAAGCGGCGGAAATTGAAAACGAAAGCCGAAATGCTGACGAACCTTGCCGTGCCGTCGCTTATCAAGCGACAAGCCGTCATTTAGGACGAGAGAGAGAGAGCCGCGAGAGAGGCGCGAGATGGAGAGAGAGGGCCTCGGTGAGAGAGAGAGAGAAGCCCAACGAGGTGGGGATCTTGTTTGCGCCTTCATCAAACTCCCGCATCCGCCGTGTCGGGCGTCCACCCCCATACCACCGGCGCAAAACGGAAACTGTCGTGCCGTTCTGGTCGGCCTGCAGGAGGCGACGGTGGCGGTGGTGGCCAGGCCGCCTGCGTCGGGAGCGGCGCACCCTACTACCCGGGGCCCCCGTCAGGGGCGCGCGTCGCAGCCGCTCGGACCATTTTTCGCAGGAAAAATCAATATTTGAAGCAAAATGGAATTTTCACACGGGCCGAGCTGAGAGCTAGAACGGACGGCATCAGTTTGGCTAAAGACAACAGTATCAGGCAGGCGAGGGGTGACTGGAGCGATAGGACGGGGCAAGACACGCAGCGGGGCGAAGCGGCGGGCGGACGGGAGGCCGGGGCGGGACGGGCAGGCTGCCCGGCGAGGACGAAGCACAAGGAGCCCACGAGCCCACCGGGCTGGACCGCGTGTCTGCGTCGCGCTTTTGTAAGAGATAAGAGATGTGCTCGGGAGGGGGAGCCCCGGGAGCCCCGCTAGCTCCTGGTGGTCTTCACGTGCCGGACCGGCGGGCGCGCGTGCCTGGGTCCGCCGGGCTAAGTTCACCACGCCGCCCCGCCCCGCCACACCACGCACGGTCACATGTCGAGTCCAGCCCCAGCCGGCGATGCTTAAGAAGCCTTATCGATTTTATCCGCCTTTCCACGCCACAGAGGACCCCCCCACCAACCCCCACCCCTTCTCCTCCCTTCCTCTCCCTTTCCCTGTTCATTTGTTGGTTTTTTCCCTCCTCTTTGCGACTTCTACCCCCACCCGCCCCCTACCCCCCTTGGTTCGGTCTCACCGAGACAGCAAGCGAGCACGCGTTCCCCGGCCCCATACCCCTCCCCGCCATCCCCACTTGCCTCACTCACTCACCGCGGAGCACTCTCGCAAGGGTAACCCAATGAGAGAGCCGCGCGAGGTAACAGCCCGGTAAAAGGGTACACTGCCCCAAAGTTTGGACATTTTTCGCGAGGTACAAGAGCCGCGACGCCCCCTCGAAAAATTAGATTGCGATCGCACGTCAGTCAAAAGTTACGCGCGTACTGTGCGAAATATATTTTATTTTCCACGATGAAAAGACACACCACGCACATTTCGCCAAAATGTACCCCGGCAGTCGTCGAGGGATTCGGTGGCGCCAGAGGGGCGTGGCAGTGGCGTCCGCGCGGGGCCCCGGGGGGGTCGCGACGCGAGGCTCCCGGACGCGGCCCGGGCGGCACTGTCCGCGGCTTGGCCGGGGCGGTGCGGGGCCACCACAGCACAGCACAGCCCCACACACTCGCCGTGGGCCGGGCCCGCGACATGTAGGATCACCGCGGCTCAGCACCCCTTTGTGCGCGGGCTGCGCGGGGCCAGGCGGGGCCGCCTCAATCTGGATATGGGGCCGCGCGGGGCGGCCTGGCCGGGGCCACCGGGGCGCTCCACCCCCGCACCAGCGGAGCAATAAGGCCGACCGAGCCGCCCCGGCCGGCTTTCACCCCCCCCCCCCCCCCCCCTCCCTCATCCTCCCTACTTCGGGGGATCTAGGCCCGGCCATCTCAAATGGGGCGAACAGCGTAGGAACCAGTAGAGCACTACAAGCAGCGGCCGGAACGAGCCAGCCACGAGCATACATAGCCGCTGTCAGAGCCGGCTATCGTAGTTGCGAACCAATATCCAACAAAGAGCGACGGGCTCTGCACGTCAGCAATCAGAGTGTACCTGCAATGGCGGAGAGATAGAGAGAGAGAGTGGGGGGGGGCAAGGAATTAGAGGAAAACAGAGAAATAAAGACGAGAGAAATAATGCGCCCTAAGAGCACTTTTCGACGAAATCCTCTTATTTCACTCCCCTCCCCCCCTTCCCTCTGCTCCGCCAAACTTCACTCAGACAGCGCGACACACGCCGCCTCCCCTTGCGACATCCTGTACAGCAGCAGCATCCAGTCTGCACGGCCAGCGTTACGCGCCATACTTTCTTTTAAAATAGCCGGGCGCGACGAGCACCGCGTGCGCCACGGCGTGCGCCCCTTGCAGCCGGGCGGGGCGCGGCGGGGTGGGGCGGGGGCCGCCGCGTCCACATGCCGTCTGGGCGGCGGCCCGGGGCTGCAGTCCCGGCGCGCACGCGTGCGTGCGGGTTGCCTACTCCACGGGGGCTTACGGGCGCACGCCGCGCGCGCACATCACATGGGAACGCCCGAGCACCGGGCCGCGCCACCAGGTAGAGCGGGGCGGGGCGGGGCGGGGCGGGGCGAGGCGCTTCCTGTCGCCTGTCGCCGTTGCACCGGTAGCCTACCGCGCCAAGGCGTGCAAGCCCTTTGCCGGGCCTAACCAGACCACTTCCTGTTGTGCAGCCGAGGCCGGGTCGGGTCGGGTCGACCCGGGTGGGTCGGCTTGCTCCCGCCGAGCCTGCCTACAAAGCCTGCTGGGCCGGGGCCGAAGGCTGGCCGAGCGACGTTCGGGTAGGTTCGGGTGTTCGGCCGGTGTACGGTACGTACCCGCCGCCGCGCCGCAGTGTGTTCCTCGCGGTCCTTTTGCTTGGCAGAGCAGACCGAACGAACGAAACGTACCGAAACGTAACGCCGTACCGCCGCGGCGACCCGGGGTTGCCAAGTTTCGTGAATAACAAATCCACTGGCGTGGCCCCGGCCAAGCCGACGACAGCGGCGTCTCGCCGGTGAGGGAGAGGGGGGGGGGGGCATCGAGTGCCGGGCTTCACGTGGGAACTCTCGGTGAGGTCACGTCACGTGACGCAGCTGTTATATTTTTGGTGTTTTCCCACAAACTATTTCGTGGCAATCAAAGCGATGGCCCGAACCTTCGCACCGCATCGCATCGATAGCAGCGCGTTCGGCGATTTGTTGATGCGATGGCTCCATCACACGTTTCGCTCTTGCTCAAGCTTTTTGCATTTCAGTCCGCACGAAACGTTCGCGCAACCATCGCGGTCTGGGCATACTGCACCACTCTCTTCTCTCACTTCCTCTCGCTCTCGCTCTTTCAGACAGAGGTTCTGGCTCGTTCTCTCACTGATTTATGACGTCCCAAGAACGCCACGCCTCGCCACTGCCAGGGATTCAACAGTATTTGGCAACCAAAGAAAGAGGAGCTGTTCGGGGGGGAAGGGGGGTGGGCGAAATATAAAGCCGCTGGAGAGACTGCCAGCCAGGATGAGAAGCACATGTGTGTACTCTGCCAAAAACTCTGCCCCCCAAAAATTACTCGCACATTGCCAAAACAAATAAAAGCGCGAAAACTCGGCGCAAATCCGCACAACCCGATTCAGTTCATTGGCTTGACTTTGTCGTAGGGTCGTTGTTTGCATCTGAATTATCGGCCGGTCGGCCCGCGACAACAACAACAAGGTCCTGACCAAAAACTCGTTCCTGGCCGCGTCGGGCCGCGCCGGGGTTAGCGACGTCACCGCGAGCCATTGACCCAACGCCGCGTCGCGCGCCGCGCGCTACCCGCGAATAATCCAAGAGTAATTGCTTCGAATCGAATCAAATCGGTTCGGGCGGCCCGGCTTGGCGCGGCGAGATATACACGACACGGCAGAGCGCGGGAAGCGGGCGAAGCTGGGCGAAGCAGCAGGGCGGCCAGATGCAGCGCAGCTGTCTCCACAGCCAGCCAGACAACGCGGCGCGCGGCGCGGGGCGGCGGGGCGGCGGTGATGCAGCCCGCCAGGTATAGCCGCTGCTCTCCCCGCCGCCGCGCCCCGCCCGCCTTGCCCCGCGCCCCCCGAGACTAGACGGCTGGCCGCCCGGAGCGAGAAGAGGCCATCGGGACCAGATCGGGACGGACAATGGAGCAGCTGCCCCGGGGCGACATCACGATGCATCACATGAGCGCCGCGAGGACGAGGAGGTCGCCCCGCCCCGCCGGCACATCGCCGCGTCCTTACGGCGCGTGTTACGCCTCAGTGGCCTACCCCAACGCAAGGGAAAGATAAATGGCGCTGAGAAACGGTATAAAGGTTAGGACGAGGCGTGGTGCGGCGGGGCGGGGCGGGGCGGAGCGCCCACACGGAGCGGACAGCATCCCTCCCCCAGCCCAAGCGCACCCTCTCTCCCGCTTTGCCATTTCTCCCCTCTCGGCAGCCGCGCCCGCCCGCTCCCGCTCACTCCCTTTCGCTCTCTTTCTCACTCGCACTGAAAGCGAAATTCCCAAGCTGGCAGCCCGGCCCACCCGGCCGGGTCCATTTCTCTCTCTCCCTCACACTCGCTTGCTCGCTAGCTCGCTCCCTCGCCGCCCGCCCGCCGGGGCCGGGACCCGCCGACTCGACTGTGCGGGGGAGTTTCACTGTCAAGGTCGGGCCCGAGGAGGAGGGGGGAGGGGAGGGGCAACGCCCTGGGAAGAATAACAGCGCACATTTAGAAGGGAAGGGGAAGGGAGAGCGAGAGAGATGGAGAAATAAAGGGCAAGTGGAGCCATAGCGCAGCGCGGGGTGGGAGGTTGGGTTGACGCGGGCGGGGCGCGGGGCCGCGGAGGGGCGGAGCGCGGGCGTACCTGCAGCCCCTCCAGGGGTTAGCGCCCTGGCGCCTCACGTGACTGCGGCGCCACTGACCGGAGGCCGAGACGCGCCGAGAGAGGGGGAGAGAGGGGGAGAGAGAGAGAGACCATCAGCGGACCACTTCACTTTTACTTTTGCTGATGAATGAGCCAGGACAGAAGCGGACCGTCCGTCACAACATGTCACCGCGACTCGACACAAGAGGATTTACCTTCCACAAAGCAGATTATGAACTTCGTTCATTAAAGTTGTCGCGCACGCCGGACAGCGGGAACTAAAGAAGAAGAAGCAGCAGCAGCAACCACCTCGACAAGCCCATGGCGCTGCAGGCGGGGTGGCGTACAGCTCCCACAAAGTTGGGAGGACAGACGAGCGCGCGCGCTCTCTCTACTCTCTCTAACACACACACGCAGGCACGCAGGCAGGCACGCAGGCAGGCACGCAGGCAGGCACGCAGGCGCGCGCTGAGTGGAAGAGGTGTACGGCAAAATGCGACTTTAGAGAAAGGGCGCAACGCTGCTATACGACAGCACAAGGTAAGCTATAGTATTCATCGTGAAAAAGATAAAGGGGGGAAATTACGTCGCAATAAGGCAAAGGCAAAAGTGGCCGTTTGCTATGACAGAGCAGGTCGCCAATGACGACAAAGTCGTGCGGTGACTCCGGTGGCATGGTCCGAGTGCAGATCCCCTCCTCCTCCTGCTTCTCCTCCGCCTCGCCTCCTCCTCGCCCATCCGACCGACCGGACGATACGCATCACCACGCCAATGGCGTTGACCGGCAAGGTGACCCCACCACGGGGCACTGTACACAAACTTCCTTTTACAACCCATCGATTTTTTCCCGCCAGTTCGTGTTCGGTCCACATTGGGCGCGCATCCCTGGGATGGGGGGCGCAGCGCCGCGCCGCACAGGTAGTACACGTTGTCAGGTCGAATATTTTCCGATAAGATAGCGGCGCGCGGGTGCTGCGCTGCGCGGGGTGCTGGCCGTGAATGGTGCGCGCCTGGCCCCGGCCTGGCCCAGCGAGCTCCATGAATGGAGGCACAGCCGCCGCACGGCCCCGCCAAAGATAACCCACGATAACCCGTACGGCCGGGCAATTAAACGCCGAAAGCAAAGACGCGGAGCCGCGAAAGACAGTAAGCTACTTGCATCTTACGAGGCGTCAGTCCATCATCACTCAGCCGAGTGTATGTGCGCCGCCCGGAGCTCCGCGGCCTCGGAGCATGAGCGGTCGGGGCGCGGTCGGGGTTGGCTGATGGTTGCAGTACTTCCACCTCCACCTTGCACTTGCACGCGATTATGGCGATAATAAACCCCGGGTGGCGTGGCGTGGCGTGGCCCCCAAGCAGGGCAGATAGGCGACCGCACACTGACACACTGACACTGGCACACCCCGCCGGCACCCCGATGCACCTGTACCCCGCGCGGAGAGGGAGTCCTCCCCCCGAAATATCGAGGGGAGCCCGGGAGGGAGAGCACAGATGAGGGTCGCCGTAATGCATTCAGCAACACCCCTCGGGCCGGGCCGGCGCGGGGAGGCCAACCCCCTCGGAGGAATGTGCGGCACGCGTGGGAGGGAGGGGAGGAGTAGGGAGGGGAGGAAGGGTCAGGGAGTGAAAAGGGGGTGCTACTCGCAAGCGCGATAGGGTAGGAGGAGGGGAGCAGCACGCCGGAGCCAGCAGCGGAGCAGCGGAGGCAGAAGAGGGGAGCGAGAGTGAAGGGAGAGCGTGTTTGTTTTTCATTAATGATTGGATGCACCGTGTGCGCGGGGAGCAGAGAGTGTGTAGTGCCGAGCCCATTCATTTCACTTCCGCAAGCTGGCCGGCCCGGTGGGGACAGTGAGGTAGGCGCCGTGGGCGGCCGGGGCCGGGGCGGGGCGGGGCGGGGCGCGCCGCGAGAGTGTTGTGGCCGATATTGGGGCGAACGAGATGAGATAACCCGGCCCGCCGCGTCCCCGATCCTTCCCCTTCGCCTGCTCGCGTCGCTTATCGCCCCGCACGCCCCGCCCCGCCCCGCGTGAGGTAGGCGCGGTGGGCGAGTAGGCGGGGCGCGCGGGGGCCTAGATTACACCTACGGCCGGCCTGGCCCGGCCAGTGCAGCGCAGATAGGCCCACACAAAGCGCATCATATCGGGGCGGGGCGGCGCCAGGCAGGCTCACGAGCCTAGGGAGGCGGGGCGGGGCGTGGCACCCTACGGAACAGGGGCACCATGCACCACAATATATTGAAACTCACTATCTCCCCGTACCTTGCTCACTTGCCAATGGCGCTGGAGAGGGGGAGTGAGACAAAGGGCAACGGGGAAGGGGTGGCGCGAGGAGGAGGGCGACGAGGGGAGGGGTTGTGCTCCACCAGCTCCGCTACTGTTTCATTACACAGAGAGGCCCCGCCCGCCCCGCGGAGGGGGGGGGGGGCAGGGGGGTGCTCGTTGGCCTTTGGAAGACGTCATTGCGTGATTGCTTCGACCGGACCGCCCCGTGCCCGGCTCGGAGCGTCAGCCGAGAGTGGAGAGCGCGCCAGGCCCTTGTACCTCGGAATCACTTGGACGCAGCCGACGCACCCTGCCCAGCCAGGCCAAACGCCAACGCCAGGCCGACGGCAGGTGCGACAGAGAAACAGGGCGTTAGGTCGATTGCGGGCTAGACCTGAGGCGAAGGGTCAGGATGGTCGATTGCGGGCGAAGCGTCAGCGGTGATCGGATTACCGGGTCCTTGACGGGCCAGAGGGGGCGGGACGCGTGGACTGTGTCGATTGCGGGCGGAGGCTGGCGGGTTGCCTACCCGGGGACCGGCAGGCGTTCCTTCTCCCAGCGAATGGCCGGGCTGGCCGGCCCGTGCGCGAAGAGAGAGAGGCGGTTGCGAGTAACTGCCTGATCATTTGGCAGCCAAGCGTTGGAAGTCAGTGTTTCGGCCCCCGGCGCTGGCAGCTTCTTTTATGTGCCTTTTCTTCTGAGGAAGAGCAGCACGGACAACACGTGTTCATAGCCGCCTCGGTAGTCGTGTTATATCAAGTTATGCCAAGCCGAACGCGCAAGCCCAAGCCCAAGCCGAAACTCAAGCCCGATGCGACGAATTTTTCGGATTAAAGTAATGACAGTAACACAGAATTCTTGCCCCAGTAGCACAAATGCATTTAAATACACACTAGCTGCGGCAATGCGCGTAAAAATGAACTCTGAAAACACTAGACACATAACTTTAATCCGAAAAATTCGTCGGCTTGGGCTTGCGTGTTCGGCTTGGTTTAACTTGATACTAGGGGCCCGTGCGTAGTCAATGTGCACGGGGTAGCTGAGCGAAGTGGGTTTAAGTTTGCCATTGTCTCAGTTGGTTTTT